>NC_091928.1:25767387-26067387 GCF_041260155.1 Ptychodera flava | reverse complement strand
ATTTTGTCCTAGAGGTCAATATAATCTTACTACTCACAAAGCATCACAAATAGGCGAGAATTTAATGATAGATAAGCTACTGAATTTATCAGTCTCGCATTCTTGTGCATGCCACACCTATTTCGTGTTTCTATTTATTCATCATGAATTACAACTTTGACAGCAAAAAGGTTGCCAAAGACTAATGTACAGGTGTGCCTGTACGTAAACTTTATTCTTTTGTTTCACTTCTTGGTAACACCATGGAGCTAAAACAGAAGCTGCATTGCATGAGGGGAACGCTCCATTAACTTGGACGTACCCGAGTAACCCGAGTTGGTTATCAGAGGATTAATCTCTATGTCAACATATGCGAACAGATTATCTTTTAGTGTCAACAAAACATTAGCACTCCCGGAACTACTTTTAGCATGGCCAATGTCAGTCGGCGCCTGACTTGATGATGCCCCCCCCCCCCGGTCCGGCACTCAGGATTTCCGACCAGCGTTAAAAGTGCCGTCCAGCACTTGCTGTTACTTTGAGGTCATCATTTAGTTCATAAAATTGCATGAAGAGTTTACAAAAACAATGGTACTATAGAATCCCTTTCAAATAAAATGCTGTTTAAACAATACTAGCAGTTAATTAACGTACGCTGATTTTGCATACGAAAAGCTATTTTTGTATGAATGTTTATACCCCTATAAAAGAAAGTACGGTAGCGAAAATCAGCACAACAAAACAGGACTTCAGCACAACAAAACAGGACTTTTACTAAAACGTACTCTTTCAATTTCAGTTCAGACTCACATTGCGGAAAGGTGCATGCAATGCAATGAAAGTCACGAGCAAACTTTGGTGTCAACGGATCCAGTCTTTGAATTATCAATGAACACTCAATTATTTTTCTGGTCAAAAGCCAAAGGCTACTTGTCTATCGCAACAAGCCTCTCTGTTTGAAATTTCCGCGTGTTCATTTTTAGCCGGATGCCGGCCAAATTGACCGGCTACTTCCGTATTTTGGCCGGCTACTTTTCAGCAATGTTTCGCTCTCTAGCCCCGAAATTCTGGTTTTGATAATAATATTTTGATATTTGTTGTCTTGCAAGCCGGAGATAACATTTCAGAAGTGCCTATGTGGCTATATGTAATCTAGCAATTTACGCGGTGAACTTGTTGCTATCTAGTATCAGCCTGTAGTACCGCGATCTGCGAACGTGTACTGTACTGGGAATCGCTCTCGAGGTCATCCTTGCTTTCCCGATTACAGCCCGAATTATTCCGACGTTCACATCGGGTTCAGCTTACGATTGGACTGACGTTACGCCCACCAATAGCCGGCCATTTCCGAATAAAGCCGACGTTTGTTTCTCTCAAACGCGAAAGAGGAAGTCGACGCTTCAAAGCTTTTGTTTTCTGCGTAAGAGTTGGGCCTTGTCTGATGGGTAGGTTTTTGATCAATATGTAAAGCAACCAAAAGTTACTGAGTCTCATTTTTCATACTTTTGAAACGCCACGTCAATCCATCTATAGTCGATCATAGATCTACATCGCGTTTTGTGGAGGGGCCGTGGTTTAAGCGGAAGGGAAAGTCTACGCGGGAGTCTACGCTTGAAAACGTTGATTTTCTGCGAAAGAGTAGGACTTTGTCTGTTGGTTGCCGGAGGTTTTAGATCAAATCTAAATAAACAAACAATTACTTGGTCTCATTTTTCGTACTTTTGAAACGCTACGTCGATCACAGTGTCAAATTTCAGGTCGACCACAGTCCCTCTATCCATCGGTCTGGAAAGGCCTATTGTAAAAGGTGTCAATCACCTGGACCGCACAGCCAAACCGCGATACGAGGGGCAGTCACGTGATAATGCGTAGCTTGGGTTTGTCCTGCATGCCACAGTCCCCGATTGTGTGTACACTTTTCTCGAATTTTCGCTGTTTTTAGCTCTATTAAGTGTTCTCTGCGTCTATCTACGACACGAAGACAGAAATCATCATATCCTGAAACCGGTGTTTGTGTTTCGTGATCCTTCTCCCATCGTAAATGATGATAGTGTGCGATAATTTCTGGGGTTGATCGCTGCGAGTGTGTTGACGTAGCACAAGCAACGGCTGGAATCAAACCGGAAAATTTGTCGTCGCTTTCTCTTGCAATGCTAGCATTCAGTGCCTCCAAATATGATAAAATATGTTTTCTGTGTAATATTCTGTGAAATCATGTCTGTTAACTGAGCAGAATAGGAAAGACAACTGCAGAAATGCATGGATAGAGGGACTGTGGATCGACCAATATTGCATTATGTGTAAGCTCACAATCGACTAATCGACTGCAGGTGTGTTGTACACATACGGTGTCGTACAGGTTGACGTTGGGTGTCGTCAATTTGGAATTTTATCAAACATGAACACTGGAATTTAGCTCTCTTTTCCAATTATATTCAACATCACCAAAAATCAATGGTACGCTCGCGAATTCGTTTTATTGTGAAATTAATACCGTGAATTAAATCACTGAAAATTGTGCCGTCCGCCGACCGGCCTCGTTAACTGCCTCTACCATTTCTCCTTTCTTATAATATGTACGAGTGGCCATACTGTTTACAGACGGATCCGGCTAGCAATTCATTGACTTAAATTCGTTCTATAGGAGATGTAACGTCACAGGATACGTGCAGCTCTTGGAGTCCTTACTCACTCGTTACGTTGTTTGCAAGTGCAAGAAAAATCTCGTAGAAAGAACGTTCCATGCTGTTCTGATCACATTTGCATATATGATCAATGCGCGTTACTGAAGTGGAGCGTCCGAAAATAGGAAACTTTAATGAAAATGAACGAAGAACGATATTTTGTTTCACCATATTTCTAAAACTTAGTTTAGAACCTAAATTAAAGAATAAACTAGATTACTTGCATTGAAAAAAGGGCAGTTCACTTTTTCCTGTCAACATAGTTCCATGTGCAAGCATATGTGTGTGCCCGTGGTATTGAGTGAGTCGTTACAGCCCTGACGTTCCTATCATAGCACCAGCTCGATAAGATAATCGCGACAATGGAAAATTAACACCTTGGGGATTAAAAGTCTTCTGTTTGTCACCCGAGTTGGCAGGCAGCAACTCGGGTTTCAGGTGCCATCAAAGTTAATGGAGCCTTCCCCTAATGGTAACACGAATCGTACATCGATCTAAATTATGACGTAAAATGGAACGCTAACGATTTACAAAAAAGGGAATTATATCATCATTGACGCAGGCAGTATAACGTTTCTACATTTCCATTCAGTCATAATACAACTCTTATTTGTATCACGACTACTACTAAATCCAATAATCCAAAGCACTGCATGGCTATTGTGGAAACCAATGTATTTCAACATCACTTCGATATATTATCCAGAATCATCTTCTATAGCAGCGACATAATATATGTCGATTCAAAATTCTTTATCATATTAAATCCATTGAAAACAACCACTTATCAAACTTTCCCTAATGATTGGTTTATGATGTAATAAACCAATTATCTTATCATGAATTGCATTTCTTTTTCCTCAAAGTTGTGTTCTACATAGGGTAGTCGCACAAGTATAAACGGCAGAATGACAAAGAACGTGTCGTGAATTAAAAACGGGTTACACAATACGCTTTCTGTCAAACATGAAAGAACAATGTTGAATTTTTGTGGGCTAAGGAAATATGCTTAGGTACTGCAGTTTCTTCACATCGGAGGGGGCTGTTTCACTCCTTTGAATCATAATAGGCGAAGTCTCGCAGGTTCGCGTGTCATTGAACCCATGACAGGAAGTCAGTACATTATTGTGTAAATTGAGCTGAACTCATAGGTGTACATGGCATTCAGCCTGCCATGGCCTCTAAAACGAAACTTTGTATCAGTGTAACTGCCTTTTCAGTAGTTTTAGAAGTTATTTATTGACAACAGTTCTAGTTCTTCCATGTATGACAGAAACCCTATTGTTGAAACCGTTTTGAGTACACGGTATGTTGTTTGTCATTCCGTCATTGAAATACTCGTGCGACTTCCTGACATAGCTCACTTCGAACATAAGAAATGCAATTCATGATAAGATAATTGGTTTATTACATTATCAACTAATCATTAAGGCAGGTTTGATAGGTTGTTGTTTTCAATACATCGATATAATAAACAATTTTGAATCGATATAGAATATGCCACCGTATAAACGATGATTCTGCATATGGATATAGATGTACTGTCGAAATACATTGGTTTTAAAAGTAGAGATTTGATATACATTTTTGACCATTGAATTTTATAGTAGTCATGATACAAAGCAGATCGTTGCAATGTGACTGAATCGAAATATAGAAAACGTCATACTGCCTTGGTCATATCATCATTCCTTCTTTTGTAAATCATTAGCGTTCTATTTTACGTCATAATTTAGATTAATGTACGATTCGTGCTACCATGGAGCTTATTTATTTAGCTATAGGGTGTTACCAAGAAGTGAAAAAAGAAAGACTTTGACGTACAGACACAAAAGTACATTAGTCACTAGCAATCTTTTTGCTGTCAAAGTTTGAATTCATGATGAACATTAAATAGAAATTAAACACGAACAAGGTTTGGCATGGCACAAGGATACGAGACTAATAAGCAGCTTATCTAACATTAAATTCTCGCCGATTTGTTGTTGTTTGTGACGTGTGCAGTCCAAATTATGTACCTGGTTCAAAGTCCTAGCTTAAATAAGTTATGATGAAATTGGTCACTTTTTGCAGGATACTCGTTATTTATCTGGCTATTTTTATTTAGCCAGGCTGTCTTCCCTCACCCTAGATTTTATCCATTTTAACTTACATAATTTATACAATCTTTAAATGTACTACAGTCTATATATGCTTTAATTTGGTGGCCTCTTCACTAGGCCCCGTCTTCGAGTAAATTATATCAAATTTGACAACAGACTCTCTACACTGTGTGCAGGGTGCACTCATTTTCACCTCTTCAAGCGGTCAATGGAGGTCAGGGTCAAACTCGAAGCCAGGTAAGGGCAACGTATGCGCTTATGATCTCTCCTAATCGCAAACATGACTCAAAAGAATATTGTCTGAGAAATTGAGTGGAGGAAATTTAGAGCCAAGAATGTTTTGCTCTAAACGGACGAGACACAGATTTCGGAAGCTTTTCGTGTAGAGTCACGGGTTCAAAATACTTGGTCTGCCTTTCACCATCAATAAACCAAATCAGCAATTGCTCACAATCAAAATTTAACTACGCTGCGAGTACTTTTCAAAGCCGTTTTCATTATTATTCACCATATAGCTTCTATGGTGCAATTTAATGTGAAGGTGAATACAACTGTAGCAGCTTACGATCTACTTGTATAATGACGGTTGTGGTAGATTTCGAACATTCTTTCACTACGGATGAGAAACGATCGGAGAAAAATATTTCAATCTTGACAAATAATGATACATAAGCCAATATATTTATACATTTTCACTACGGAGATCACCACAGAAACATATAGAGACGTTATTGCAACTATTGTGTTCGTGCTCATATTGATCTTATCAGCACAAAAATTTTTTTTGTCAAAAATTAAAAATTCCATCTATCAACAGAAGCCATCAAGGGAGTAGTACTGTTTTCATGTCGTTGATCAAACATTTCCGTGATGATGCACCTTTCAAATCTCACTGTTTCCCGACGGGACACTTTGCGAAGCAGGTTTGCTCGAAGTATTTCAACATTTCTGAATTGTCTTAAAAATGGGTTTCAGTTTTTTGATTTTATTGCTCGAGTTGCTTCACTTGACATGTTCAAAAGCAAAAATTAAAATGGCACCTGAACATTTCGATACTTGATTCGCTTTTGCCCAAAATTCCTTACCAACCTTACCTAATCTTTTATCAATATAAGGGTAAGCTTTTTATATATTTGCCAATAAAATAGAGTCAATTACGTATCAGGGGTGAGTGGTGACTTTCAAAAAGCCCTTAGCCTGCTTAAACAAAGATTTGTAAAGGGTTTCTGCAGATTTTAGGGGCGGACTTGAAAATTGTAGGCTTCATTAGGGAGGGATACCTCGACTGAGAACGGGACTCGAAAAATAATACTGCAGATTGAATGTTTCATAATGGACCAGCTTTGGTCCTGTTCTTTACTTATGATATACATAACAAACAGAAATAATGACATGTACTTTCGTACCCCGTAAGAATTAGCATATATCTCTGTAACTGCTTCTGTCACGTTGTTGTGTCAAGAAAACATTGTCGGTTTTACCAGTTCCTACCCCATTTCGCAGAAAAATAGTCGCAATCATACCCAACCGTAATCCACAACACTAGGTCAAAATTCGTAATACATAAACATAGACACAAATCAGCACAGAACAGACAGTATGGCACCGATACAAACAACAAAGTCAAAGTCATGAAAGAATGATATCTGGAACTCTGGCCAAAAGGCCAAGAAGTGATGTCAGGTGTTTCCAAAATAGTACGCGCATCCTGCCAAACATGTGGCAACCGCCATATACCAATCTGTAAGTCAAATACGGAGTGTTCACCAAATAAGGTCCAATGTCACTGATGCCATCAGCGATCATTTGTCGAAGAGAGATGCTGTACTTATCAACCAGCTTGTGATACCTGCCAAAAAAGAGTTTGAAGGTAGAGACAAGTCTTGCTCTTTAAACTAGTCTACACACTGAATATTGATTACAGTAGTTTCGGGTCAAAAATAGACGAAGAAGGGTCAGGGATATTTTAAACATATATTAAGATCTCAATTATGTTCGTTCCCCGGGATAGAGACGGGGATAGGTAAGCCTTGGTCTCATCACAGGTTTCTTGTTGCTATTGTTAACTTTATCTTCATACGTTTGACTGCAATATATATTGCCAATAAAGATTTCTACTTTGTCTATTCTTAGCACAGGTTTTGTGAAGATTTCTTTTTCTCCTTCACTGCGTCATGTTTTTGTCCTTTGACAATATTGCGCGAAGATTTATCAGTATTTGTATATGTTATCTGATGAAACCTGTGCTGAGACCAAGGCTCCCCTATCCCCGTCTCCACCCCTAAGCGTAATCGAGATTACTATATGTTTATACTACTCTTGACCCTCTCTCGTCCATGGTTTGGCTCGAACATACTAGAATCAATATTGCATGCGGCCAGTTTACTGAGAATCGGGGTACGAATTGTTTAAACCAACAATAATCTGTATGCTAATTGTTACGAAAATACATGACTTAAAATAGTCGCAATCATACCAATCCATTATCCGAAAGGTAACAATTCATAACATATGTGTATCATAAGTAAATGACTGGACATTTGACCGGTAAACCTTCTTGTTGTTTTTTTGTTTTGGGTTTTGGTTCTTTTTTGTGTGTTTTTTCTTCTTTGTTCAAGCCTAGAAATAACAAAACGGACCACTGATATACAATAAAATTATTTTATTCTAAAAATACACAAACATTCCTTGAGTAAAATACAATTATTTAGTGTAAAATGGGAAAAATAAACATGGCCACTTTGTAAAGTTTGTCAGAGGAAAACACCAACGGTGTTAACACCTTCCTATCAAAAGAAAAACAAAAAAAATCCTTCTTAACACTGTCGATCGTTTTCAAAAAATATGAACAAACTAATAAAAAAACAGGTTTTACTGACTAATATTGTGCATAATGTTATATGTCCATACTTGTAAAAACGTACAAAAATATCAGTTTTGAAAAAGCTCAAAATTAAGCTTACTTAGCTTACTTAATGTGTTGAAAACACGTTTTCATATGAAATATTTACTCTGTTTTTGTAAGATGGTTTAAAACATTTCCTCTTGTATAAACAATTGTAAACTTGGAAACAAGCTAGTGAAGGCTTCTCTGATGCACAAGGTACATAGTTGTCCACACTAAAGTAAACACAACCTGTCAAGTTGTCACAAAGTGTCACAGTAAGGCACAACATGCAGAAAGTGTGCAAAGGGGTCCTGGGCAGTGTAAACCTATTTCCCTGTCCAACAAAGTCCTTCATGAACGAAAAGGTCTGTTTGAAAAGGTTTGTTTGTTTGTAATATCTTTAAATAAAGCCTGAAATAAATCAGTGACATTTCAAAACTCTACTTCTCAGAAATTAAAAATACATTAACTAATTTTGACTCCGTTTGATAAGTTTTGTTCTGTGTGTCAATAAGCATCTGCTGTTGAACCTGGAAAATTCAGTCCTTGCTAAAATTTTACTTAAAGGAAACTTCAGTCTGAAACCAATGGCAACAACCTAAATTCTTGCCATTCCAACACCAATATAGCAATATTTCTGCATAATTTGATCAATCTGAAAAAAAGCTACACGCAGAAACTTATGTCTCAAATATCAAAGCTGTTCAATTAGCAGTTTTGAAGAAGATTGTTAAAGATTTTTTGACATAAAACGACAAAAATTGCCATTAAAAAAATTGAATATTTCATCACAACTAGCACAATCTCGACGAAGGTCATTCTTAGGGACATGTTTACAGAATATTGAAGACGTCGAACCACCAGTAAAGGAGAGAAGATTTTTGCAAAACAAATAGCATAATTAGCCTAAAAAATACAATTTTGCGTATTTCATAATAACATATGTGATTAGGGTAATCCCTGGGAACCTGTACTCCAAATATTAGAGGAATCGCAAAGGTGGTTTTGAAGAAAAATCTTGGGATGTACAAGTTTGAGGACGATGCCACACATTCATCTATTTGAACAGCTCTTCGCGTCGCTAACAGCAAAGCTAAAAAACAGTAACAAATCGAGAACAAAAGACGTGTTGATCTACAATACAAAGTAATCTACGATGTGGTAGTAGGCTATGATCAACTAAATGTTACTAGAGCATAAGCCTTCAAAGACGTGAAGTCTTCTTCATCAGATACAAGGGTGGAATGATGAATTGAAGCAGAAAGCGATAGAAAATTCAGAGTAAAAATTTTCACAGCCAGTGCATGGTATACCAGCCACTGAAAGAAAAACATGTTTCTTCACGTATTTTAGCTATTCCAAATTACTTTATAAATAATTTCAAAGGATAATAATACAGATGCTTGAAAATTTAACACCTTTTACTATTTTGGAGAGAAAACTTACCCTTTCTGGTCTTGTTTCCGCACGATCACGACTTCAGCGTGCGTTTACAAGAAAAATGTCGCAAGTTCCGTTTTGATGCATGACGGGATAAGAAAAGGCACCAAACTTGAACACCAAGTGTTTAGGAGTAAAACGCCTCTTGCACGCCGATGTTAAAATTAAAGCGTTCATGGTGGTTATCTGATTTTCTTTTCAAAATTTCAAAATTTTAACCCGTAATAAACGTGTAAAATTATTTTGTATACTTCCTTTTTTAGAAAAAAACATAATTTCAGTAATTTTAGACCAGAGATATTTTTCACTTAGTGGGAAATTCGTTACATCAAAATCAGTGTACGTTTGCCGGACAACGATGCAGTAGTAAATTTAATATTGCCATAGTAAAGTGAAAAACACTAAAGATTGTCAATTGTTTTGTAGTATATTGTAAAACTTCTGTAATGTTGAGTTTTTGAACACTTGAAGGAGATGGTTGTTAACACTCCGTGTTCAGGTTTAGAACATCACTGTTAATAATATGAACACTAGTGTTTACAATATGAACACTAGCCGTTCAAATTTGAACACCGACGTCTACATTTTGAACGCGTAAAGACGCGTCTGGCGTCCGCTATTTTTACAGTGTACTGCCACGCTTCACACAAGCTACACTGATAAAGAGATTTTCGCGAAACGCTGGCTTATTTTGCTCATATTTGTACTTTTTACCAACAACAGTGGGTCTTATCAATGCAAAACATTGCCTTTATTATTACCATATTTTAATATTGAATGACTAAATTTTTGTGAGTAACGAGTTTGTTTGTTACATTCTATGAACGAGATGAATATATTAAGATAGGGAGTTTTTTGAAACCTAACTCTGCCTAAAATATACCATATTCTGCTGTACGTGAAGTACGTCTAAATCTCTGCGAAAAAAATATAACATGTACGATGATTATCGCTAGATTTTTCTATTGAAGGAGGAAATGACACCCTAGGGTGAAGGAAGACTCAGCCTGGCTTACAAAAAATAGCTAGATGAATGACGAGTACTGAACAACAAGTGACCAATTACATCATGATTATTTTGGCGAGGACTTTGAACCAAGTAGGTCGTTTTGACTGCACACGCCACGAAGAATCTCAAATATGCGAGAATGTAGTGGTAGTTAAGCTACAGAATTTATCAGTCTTGCATTCTTGTGCACGAAACACCTATTTCGTGTTGCTATTTATTCATCATGTATACTGACTTTGAACGAAAAAAGTTTGCCAATGACTTATTTACCAATGTGCCCGCACGTAAAAGTCATTCTTTGTGCCAATAAAATGGAGTCAATTACGAATCAGGGGTGAGTGATGCCTTTAAAAACGCCCTTAGGCTGCTTAAACAAACATTTATAAAGGGTGACTGCAGATTTTAGGGGCGCTATAGCCTTCATTCGGGAGGGATACCTTGACTGAGAAAGGGACTAGACAAAATAATACTGCAGATTGAATGTTCCATAATGGACCAGTATTGAACTAAAAAAACAAAGAGAAAGTTTAATAGCAACGTGGTCAAATTCTTTACTTGTGATACATATATGTAAAAATAATGTAGTTTTCTACCCCGTAAGATTTAGCATACATCAAATGTAACTGCTTCTACCACGTTGTTGCGTCAACCACTCATTGTCGGTTTTACCAGTTACCAGCCCACTTCGCAGTAAACTGGTCCACACCGAATATTGATTACAGTAGGTTCGGGCTAAACGATGGACGAGAAAGGGTCAGGAGTACTATAAACATATATTGATCTCAATTACGCATGGGGGAAAGCTTCCATGTCCGTTCCCATAGGTGGAGACGGGGATAGTTAAGCCTTGGTCTCAGCACTGGTTTCTTGTTGCTAATGTTAACTTATCTTCATGCGTTTGACTGTAATATATATTGCCAATAAAGATTTCTACTTTGTCTATTTTTAGCACAGGCTTTGTAGGCCGATGAAGTAGAACCGAGATAGAGTGTGTAGACTTCAATATGTTTACACATTGTGTATTTTACTGTTAACATCATAAATAAGATTTACCGATTGACCGGAGCATGAGTCGTTCACCCATATTGTGTTTGTGACAGACTATTTCGAAGAATGTCACTACCTACTGCCACGCTTCACACAAGCTATACTGATAAAGAGATTTTCGCAAAACGCTGGCTTATTTTGCTCATATGTCTACTTTTTTCCAACAGCAGTGGGTCTTTTAAATGCAAACATTTCCTTTATTATGACCATATTATATTATTGAATGACTAAATTTTTGATGAGTAACGAATCAGTTAGTTTCATTCTATGAACGAAATGAATTTATCAATATAGGGAGTTTTTTGAAACCTAACTCTGTCTCAAATATACCATATTCTGCTGTACGTGAAGTACGTCTAAATCTCTGCGAAAAAAATATAACATGTACGATGATTATGGCTAGCTTTTTCTATTGAAGGGGGAAATGACACCCTAGGGTGAAGGAAGACTCAGCCTGGCTTACAAAAAAATAGCTAGATGAATGACGAGTACGGAACAACAAGTTACCAATTACATCATGATTATTTTGGCGAGGACTTTGAACCAAGTATGTCATTTTGACTGCACACGCCACGAAGAATCTCAAATATGCGAGAATGTAATGGTAGTTCAGCTACAGAATTTATCAGTCTTGCATTCTTGTGCACGACACACCTATTTCGTGTTTCTATTTATTCATCATGTATACTGACTTTGAAAGAAAAAAAGTTTGCCAATGACTTATTTACCAGTGTGCCCGCACGTAAAAGTCATTCTTTTGTGCCAATAAAATGGAGTCAATTATACGTATCAGGAGAGAGTGATGACTTTAAAAACGCCCTAAGGCTGCTTAAACAAACATTTATAAAGGGTGACTGCAGATTTTAGGGGCGGACTAGGCTTCATTCGGGAGGGATACCTTGACTGAGAAAGGGACTAGACAAAATAATACCGCAGATTGGATGTTCCATAATGGACCAGTATTGAACTAAAAAAACAAAGAGAAAGTTTAGTAGTAACGTGTTCAAATTCTTTACTTATGATACATATATGTAAAAATAATGTACTTTTCTACCCCGTAAGATTTAGCATACATCAAATGTAACTGCTTCTACCACGTTGTTGCGTCAACAAATCATTGTCGGTTTTTACCAGTTACTACCCCACTTCGCAGTAAACTTGTCCGCTCATAATATTGCTTACAGTAGGTTCGGGCTAAACGATGGACGAGAAAGGGTCAGGAGTTGCATAAACATATATTGATCTCAATTACGCATGCGGGGAAAGCTTACATTTCCGTTCCCATAGGTGGAGACGGGGATAGTGAAGCCTTGGTTAAGCACTGGTTTCATGTTGCTACTGTTAACTTTATCTTCATACGTTTGACTGTAATATATATTGCCAATAAAGATTTCTACTTTGTCTATTCTTAGCACAGGTTTTGTAAAGATTTCTTTTCTCCTTCACTACGTCATGTTTTTGTCCTTTGACAATATTAAGCGAAGATTTATCAGTATTTGTATATGTTATCTGATGAAACCTGTGCTGAGACCAAGGCTCCCCTATCCCCGTCTCCACCCCTAAGCGTAATCGAGATTACTATATGTTTATACTACTCTTGACCCTCTCTCGTCCATGGTTTGGCTCGAACATACTAGAATCAATATTGCGTGTGGCCATTTTACTGAGAATCGGGTTACGAATTGGTTAAACCAACAATGATCTGTTCTCGCAATGACGTTACATGTGATATATGCTAATTATTACGGGGTACGAAAGTACAATGATTTAAAATAGTCGCAATCATACCAATCCAGAATCCGAAAGGTAAAAATTCATAACACATATGTATCGAAAGTAAAGAACTGGACATTTGACCGATAACTTTCTTATTGTTTTGTGTTTTGGTTGTTTTTTGTGTGTTTTTTATTCTTTTTTGTTTTTTGTTTTTGTCATTGTATCAATTATAAAACATCAAATCAGCAGTTTTCGAGTCCCTTTCT
Source organism: Ptychodera flava (assembly GCF_041260155.1). Taxonomy (NCBI): domain Eukaryota; kingdom Metazoa; phylum Hemichordata; class Enteropneusta; family Ptychoderidae; genus Ptychodera; species Ptychodera flava. Next base: position 26,054,257 of record NC_091928.1, on the reverse strand, counting down.
CAGTCCAGCTGTGTCTCCCTGATGAAGCCTTACATGTTCAAGTAGCGAACTTGCTAAATGCATGGACGAAACGAAACGAAAGGAACGATACACGCCCTTTGATTGGCTAGACGCTGCAATGTTCGTTCTTTTCGTATGCAATCCTTTGTTCTTATTGGATGAACAAAAACGACGAAGGAGTTTTCGCTCCTTTCGTTCACATCCTTTTTCTTGATTGGTTGAACGAAAATGACGAAAGATTTGCATATTCATTTTGTCTGCATGGAAGGGCGAGCTGTTGTTAATCAAAATGCTTTCGCCTCGCTCTCATTATATATTCACCATGATGTAATTCCGCCGTCTTTGAAATACAAGGAATAAAACTGAATACGGGTTTATGAGACCACTGAGACTAACCGAAACACGTTGACACTTCGTTTCACGCGCAACACGAATTACACAATGGTTGAAAGGGGGTCGCGACACCATATTATGGTGTAGATAGTGACAATTTGTATGATTGACGTGCGGATTTGTGAGACCACTTTCATGCTTTTACACACCGCAACACGTTGAAGTTCGTAAATTATGCAAAGAAAACAATGGGAGCCATAACGTAAACCGCGACTTAGCCGAAACCGCGACTTATTGAGGTGCGACTTAGCGAGGGTCCACTGTACTTTCATGACACGAGTTGAATGGAGGTCACAGTGAATGAACTCTGTTCAATCTGCGTTCACTGTTATTCCTTGTATTTCAAAGACGGGAGTTATTACATGGTGAATATATAATAAGAGCGAGGCACCAACATTTTGAGGAACGACAATAGCTCGTCCTTTCCAGACAATCAGTAAAATGGGTAGTCTGGTTCCCTGACCCATTTCCCCGGTAGAGAGCGTGGGGAAATATAGGGTCAGGTACCGGGTAGCCATCTTGAACAGAATTTTGTTCAAGATGGCGGAGGTTAGTCACCTGACAGAACATGCTGCAACAAATATGGCTGCTACCATGAAAACGCCGGTCAAAATTCTACTGGATCAGAATTATATTCGAACACTGGTATCAAAACCAAAAACATTGGCACACGAGACGGGAAACATAAACTGAAAGGATTAATCCAGAAGTACGGGGAAATAGAGGTGATTGAAGGCTGGCTGTGATATCGCAGCAGTAATTGTGGCGTGTATCGAACGCGCTAGGGTCATTGAGGTCATCGCCGACTGTGGCGTGACCCCAATGACCCGAGCACGTTCGATACACGCCACAAGTACTGCTGCGATATCACAGCTAATTGAAAGCAAACTTTGTTGGAACTGTGAACGTCCATTGATTTCGATGGATAGAATAGTGTCCGAATTTTGTGAAAAATGCCAGGCAACATGTCGACGTTCTAAAAGTATCAAGAGGTGTGCTCACAGTGGCTAAATCATGGAGGTAAAAAGTCTTTCTTTCTACCTCCACGGCTTTGTGGTACAAACAAGAAGTTGGTGTCAAGTGAACCTGAAAGTGCGAAACCCAAGAAACATGAGAAAAAAGTTACAAGTGTTACTTTCATCCAATCACAGCTTGTTTTATTTTAACCCAATAGCGTCCATGTTTACATTAGCCGGTACCTGACCCTATATTTCCCCACGCCCTCTACCGGGGAAATGGGTCAGGGAACCAGACTATAAAATGGGTTATGCAAATATTTGGTCACTTTCGTTCAGCCAATCAAGAAAAAGGATGTGAACGAAAGGAACGAAAATTCATTCGTCGTTTTCGTTCAGCCAATCAGAACAAAGGGTTGCATACGAAAAGAACGAACATTGCAGCGTTTAGCCAATCATAGGGCGTGTATCGTTCCTTTCGTTTCGTTTCGTCCATGCATTTAGCAAGTTCGCCAGTACGACCTAAAAAACTGTAGGCACCCTCACAAATGTTTATTGAAGCAGCCAAAGGGTGTTTATCAAGTCACCACACACCTCTGATACGTAATTGACTCAGTTTCAGTTTTAATGGCAAACACCGATCCTTAACATAAAAATCTTCCCTTCAATTTTATAAAAAATCAGGTAAAAATGGTAAGGAAATTTTTGTTGTAGTATATTCATAATGCTGTCATGGAGGCCAAAGCTAATCAAGTACCCTTAAACTGCTTCGGCTGCCATATTTATTTTCACTCATGAACATGTCAAGCGCAGCAACTCGAGTAAGAAAATCAATGGACTGCAGCCCATTGTTCAGACAATTCAGAAATGTTGAAATACGTTTAAAAGTATTATTAGCGCCCTGTTCGAGCAAATCCGCTTCGTAACGTGTCACTTTGAGAAACAGTGAGAATCGAAAGGTGAATCTCCAAGCAAATGTTCAATCACTGATGTGAGAGCAGTATTGTACTACCTTCTGGATGGTTTCTAAGAGTAGGCCAATGAAGTAGAACTAAGGTAGAGTGTGTAGACTTCAATATATTTACACATTGTGTATTTTACAGTTAACATCATAAATAAGATTTACCGATTGACCGGACCAATGACTCGTTCACCCATATTGTGTTTGTGACGGACTATCTCGAAGAATGTCACTACCTACTGCCACGCTTCACACAAGCTATACTGATAAAGAGATTTTCGCAAAACGCTGGTTTATTTTGCTCATACATGTACTTTTTACCAACAGCAGTGGGTCTTATCAATGGAAACATTTCCTTTATTATGACCATATTTTAATATTGAATGACTTAATTTTCTGTGAGTAACGAGTCAGTTTGTTTCATTCTATGAACAAAATGAATTTATCAATATAGGAAAACTTGTGAAACCTAACTCTGCCTCAAATATACCATATTCTGCTGTACGTGAAGTACGTCTAAATCTCTGCGAAAAAATATAACATGTACGATGATTATCGGTAGATGTTTCTACTGAAAGAGGAAATGACAACCTTGGGTGAAGGAAGACTCAGCCTGGCTTAAAAAAAAATAGCTAGATGAATGACGAGTACCTAACAACAAGTGACCAATTACATCATGATTATTTTGGCGAAGACTTTGAACAAAGTAGGTCGTTTTGACTGCACACACCACAAATAACCACAAATATGCGGGAATGTAATGGTACTTAAGCTACAGAATTTATAAGTCTTGCATTCTTGTGCACGACACACCTATTTCCTGTTTCTATTTATTCATCATGTTTACCGACTTTGAAAGAAAAAAAGTTTGCCAATGACTTATTTACCAGTGTGCCCGCACGTAAAAGTCATTCTTTTGTGCCAATAAAATGGAGTCAATTACGCATCAGGGGTGAGTGATGACTTTAAAAACGCCCTTAGGCTGCTTAAACAAACATTTATAAAGGGTGACTGCAGATTTTAGGGGAGGACAAGGCTTCATTAGGGAGGGATACCTTGACTGAGAAAGGGACTAGACAAAATAATACTGCAGATTGGATGTTCTGTAATTGACCAGTATTGAACTAAAAAACAAAGAGAAAGTTTAGTAACAACGTGGTCAAATTCTTTACTTATGATACACATATGTAAAATAATGTACTTTTTTACCCCGTAAGATTTAGCATACATCAAATGTAACTGCTTCTACCACGTTGTTGTGTCATCACATCATTGTCGGTTTTACCAGTTACTACCCAGCTTCGCAGTAAAGTGGTCCAAACCGAATATTGATTACAGTAGGTTTGGGCTAAACTATGGACGAGAAAGGGTCAGAAGTAGTATAAACATATATTGATCTCAATTACGCATGGGGGAAAGCTTACATGTCCGTTCCCATAGGTGGAGACGGGGATAGTTAAGCCTTGGTCTCAGCACTGGTTTCTTGTCGCTAATGTTAACTATCTTCATACGTTTGACTGTAATATAATTGCCAATAAAGATTTCTACTTTGTCTATTTTTAGCACAGGTTTTGTAAATATTTCTTTTTCTCCTTCACTGCGTCATGTTTTTGTCCTTTGACAATATTACGCGAAGATTTATCAGTATTTGTATATGTTATCTGATGCAACCTGTGCTGAGACCAAGGCTCCCCTATCCCCGTCCCCACCCCTAAGCGTAGTCGAGATCACTATATGTTTATACTACTCTTGACCCTCTCTCGTCCATGGTTTGGCCCGAACCTACTAGAATCAATATTGCGTGTGGCCAGTTTACTGAGAATCGGGTTGCGAATTGGTTAAACCAACAATGATCTGTTGTCGCAACGACGTTACATGTGATATATGCTAATTATTACGGGGTACGAAAATACAATGATTTAAAATAGTCGCAATCATACCAATCCATAATCCGAAAGGTAAAAACTCATAACACATATGTATCGAAAGTAAAGAACTGGACATTTGACCGGTAACTTTCTTATTGTTTTGTGTTTTGGGTTTTTTGTTGTTTTTTTGTGTGTTTTTTATTGTTTTTTGTTTTTGTCATTGTATCAATTATAAAACATCAAATCAGCAGTTTTCGAGTCCCTTTCTAAGTCCAGCTGTTTCTCCCTGATGAAGCCTTACATGTTCAAGTACGACCTAAAGATCTGTAGGCACCCCTCACAAATGTTTATTGAAGCAGCCAAAGGATGTCTTTCAAGTCACCACACACCCCTGTGTGACCAACAGTTCGTTCCAAAGAGGGTAGCTTGCATTCAACACTTCCCTCGAAGGAAATACTGCTCACAATAATTCCAATATGCAACCATTTATTCCACTGACACATAAAGAGTTACAAATGGGCGACAAAAGAAACCCTGTCGCACAAAACAAAATTACAATAGTTAAGTGACAGAAAAATAAATTTCTTTATCACGTACACAGCAAAACAATAGACATGGCGTCTTGTCTGTGGTCAATGCATGGCTTCAATAAATCCGACGAGAACGGTTTTTATACATGGATATATATCAGAGTCCTGAAAGTGTCCATATTCGACTATGAGCTTACGAATGATTTACAATAAAAGCATATATCGGTCTACAGAAACTCACCCCACCACTTGTAGCTTTAACGGAGAGGAGAAGGCCTCCAAAGTCACCGTCTTCTACCTTAGAAAACTGCCACAACTGAACAGCACGGTTGTGCGTGAGATACTGAATCGACGTTCAACGTGGCAATAATTTTGGTGTTCTTTTATAGTAAGTAACAGGTGTAAATAGACCAACAACGCAGCACTGTGTAGTGAAAACGATTTGAATAGTTTTCTTGCAAATGCAAATATACAGTAGGAGTTGTGATCGATAAATTTACAGTCACACAAATAATATGTTCAAACAGGTAAGTAAGCAATGAAAACGCTGATATCAGTGGGAAACGAAAATACAAATATCCAAATTTATTTTCAATCGTCACACCTGATACGTAATTGACTCCGTTTTAATGGCAAACACCGATTCTTAACATAAAAATCTTCCCTTCAATTTTATAAAAAATCAGGTAAAAATGGTAAGGAAATTTTTGTTGTAGTATATTCATAATGCTGTCATGGAGGCCAAAGCGAATCAAGTACCCTTAAACTGCTTCAGCTGCCATATTAATTTTCACTCATGAACATTCAAGCGCAGCAACTCGAGTAAGAAAATCAATGGACTGCAGCCCGTTGTTCAGACTATTCAGAAACGTTGTAGTACTTTAAAAAGTATTATTAGCGCCTTGTACGAGCAAATCCGCTTCGTAACGTGTCACTTTGAGAAACGGTGAGAATCGAAAGGTGAATCTCCAAGCAAATGTTCGATCACTGATGTGAGAGCAGTATTGTACTACCTTCTGGATGGTTTCTAAGAGTAGGCCAATGAAGTAGAACCAAGGTAGAGTGTGTAGACTTCAATATATTTACACATTGTGTATTTTACAGTTAACATCATAAATAAGATTTACCGATTGACCGGACCAATGACTCGTTCACCCATATTGTGTTTGTGACGGACTATTTCGAAGAATGTAACCACCTACTCCAATGCTTCACACAAGCTATACTGATAAGAGATTTTCGCAAAACGCTGGCTTATTGTGCGCATATATGTACTTTATACCAACAGCAGTGGGTCTTATGAATGGAAAACCTTTCCTTAATTGTGACCTTTGAATGACTTAATTTTTTTGTCAGTAACGAGTCAGTATGTTTCATTCTATGAACGAGATGAATTTATCAATATAGGGAGTCTTGTGAAACGTAACTCTGCCTCAAATATACCATATTCTGCTGTACGTGAAGTACGTCTAAAATCTCTGAGAAAAAATATAACGAGTACGATGATTATTGCTAGATGTGTCTACTAGAGGAGGAAATGACAACCTAGGGTGAGGGAAGACTAAGCCTGGCTTACAAAAAATAGCTAGAGGAATTACGAGTATCGAACAACAAGTGACCAATTACATCATGACTTATTTTGGCGAGGACTTTGAACCAAGTAGGTCGTTTTGACTGCACACGCCACAAAGAATCACAAATGGGCGAGAATTTAATGGTGGATAAGCTACAGAATTTATCAGTCTCGCATTCTTGTGCACGCCAAACCTATTTCGTGTTTCTATTTATTCATCATGAATACCGATTTTGCCAATGACTTATGTACACGTGTGCCAGTACGTAAAAGTCATTCTTTTGTGCCAATAAAATGGAGTCAATTAAGTATCAGGGGTGAGTGGTGACTTTAAAAACGCCCTTAGACTGCTTCAATAAACATTTGTAAAGTGTGACTGCAGACTTTAGGGGCGGACTTGAAAATTGTAGGCTTCATTTACGACTGAGAACGAGACTCGAAAAAAATAATACTGCAGATTGAAAATGGACCAGTGTTACGGAGGAAATTTGCTTCTCAGAAAACTTTCAGTGTGGTATGAAGTTCAAAGTTTCAGTATGGTACAGAGTTCAGTGCGTAACAGTTTACGTGAACCAACTTTGTGAATTTTACGTAACTTGACTTCATGAAATCAACAGTTAGGTGCTAATTGGGCACTGTGACAAACAACACAAAGCTGATGGTAATTTAGCATGTAAGTGTCATCTAATTGACGCATATTCTTAATTGTTGAAACGACAAAAGTTAGTTGAGCAGATGTTCGCATAGGATGATGTCAGCATAAACGGATGTTTGTATGAACAAGTTGAAAGTTTAAGGGTAGACGTTTCTAATAATATATGTTGTTTTCGCCAGTGTCTAATTAATTTATGAGAGTTTTCCGGAAGAGTAACTTATGAAACAGTTCCACTGATTAAGATTTGTAATTCATTACCCGCTCATTGTTTTTAGAGTTGGTTGTTCAATTAAGTTTTACCTTGAATTATTGTAATGGGTTGAATCGCATTTCCATGTATAATTAAGTTAAGGAGTTATATAGTTAGGTGTTAAGTTGATAGAGTAGCCTTTTATCATCAGCGGCTCTTCTGTAAGCATCTTTATCGAAGAAATAAAGATTGATATTTGTCATCCACAAGCCACTACTCTGGTCGATTTTTGGTATCCTGCTCGTAAGACGATCGAAGTCAGCGCTATAACAAGAGTAAAAAAAAACAAAAAGAAAGTGTAGCGGTAACGTGGTCATTGCAAATTCTTTACTTATGATACAGATATGTAAAAACAAGATACTTTTTACCCCGTAAGATTTAGCATACATCAAATGTAACTGCTTCTACCACGTTGTTGTGTCAAGAAAACATTGTCGGTTTTACCGGTTTCTACCCCACTTCGCAGTAAACTGGTCCACGCCGAATATTGATTACAGTACTAGTAGGTTCGGGCCAAACCATGGACGAGAAAGGGTCAACAGTAGTATAAGCATATATTGATCTTGATTACGCATAGGGGAAAGCTTACATGTCCGTTCCCAGAGGTGGAGACGGAGATAGTTAAGCCTTGGTCTCAGCACAGGTTTCTTGTTGCTATTGTTCTCAGCACAGGTTTCTTGTTGCTATTGTTAACTTTATCTTCATACGTTTGACAGTAATATATATTGCCGATAAAGATTTCTACTTCGTCTATTCTTAGCACAGGTTTTGTAAAGATTTCTTTTTCTCCTTCACTGCGTCATGCATTTGTCGTTTGACAATATTACGCGACGTTTTATTAGTATTTGTATATGTTATCTGACGCGTTTGATTTCATAATTCGGTCAAAGCAAGCGAGGATAAATTACTAATCTTTGGACGCTGTCACCAGTTCTTCACCAGATTAACTTTGACAAAGTCAACAAAGAACGCAACAGCAAGTGTATAAGAGATAATCTTTCGGGTGTGTTCGTTATTGACTTTGTCAGAGTTAATCTGGTGTGCCAAGGTACGGCTACACAGGCGTACCGTTGCTGAGGGCGCTGTTTTATTCACTTTGATCATACTGGAAAGGCTAAGTCTCGGAGGTTTACGTGTCAAGATAAAGAGCAGGCAAATACTTTGCGAGAATTTTTGAGGACCACACTACTTCAATATTTTTCTTCACATTACATTTAAACAAAGACAATATTTCGGGATAACTAACAAACTTCACTTCGAAAGAGTTATCTTTGCAATTCAAAATCAGCCTCTTCAAATACACTTGTACTAGGATATGTAGAAATAATGTTAAAAACTAACACATAAAGATTTTTCTTAACTGTGTCGACAGCTTATGCTGATATAAATAATACCATGAGAGCAGGATCGGCAACAAAGTCTCTAGCGGGCGCTGTTAAATTACGGTGTATAGAAATTAAATCATACAAGTGTATGCTACAGAGACAGAGAAAAGCGGCTTAAAATAAGATTTCTCGTACCTAAACTAATTTGATATTATTCATCGGGTTTCGTGCTTCAGGAATTGATCAAAGGAAATAGCACTCTGACATGCTTCCGCCTCAAGTAGAATGCGTCTTGAAAGTGTTAAACTTTTGTTTAAATTTGCTGTAAAGAAACATTAAACCTTCCTGATGACATTAAGAATAAAAACCAAGGGTCACCGTACAAAACAATGGTACTTGAGAAACCAATTGCCTTGTTATTTACCGACACTTCACATTCCAAATGGCCGGCATCTCTGAGTTTACTGTAAAGGAAAAACAGTTTTTGACTTTCACAAATTTAAACTAAGCCCATGAAAACCTTTCAAACAAGCCATTACAAGTAGCAGACCGCACAAGCATATTTTGCAAAAAGTTTGAAAGTCCGAATGTCTGTGCCAGAGGCAAATTCTACCTTAACCTTAAATCTTCATTATTCCATCAAGATTGTAGATACAAAACTCAACTTTTACATTAAGATTCCAGTGATTCAGCGTTCAGACTTGATAACCCTATACAATGAAAACACACCTAGATAAGCGCTCATCTTTTCCAATGTTTTTATTAAAGCAAATGCGAAGTACATTAATCCAGTTTCACAATACAAAAAGTTTCATGAAGTCAAACTTTGACAATACAATTAAGAAGATAAATTCAACATCTTAACGATCTTTAAAGCGATGGTCACAGAATTAAATCAAGAAGAAACATCGGGGTACCTGAAAGGTTGCAGTAACATTTTCTGAAAGAACATTGCCAAAGAATGTACAATAAAAAGAGATTCAAACACCACCATACTTGTGTGACAGAGCAGAGCTTTCAAACCGTGGTCATTGCGTCAGGTATTGACAGGTGTTGGTATATACGTATCACGAACACTGATGTGTGATAATCGAAACTGTCACAAACAAAAATTAAAGATTTCTCCGGCAGTCAAGGCTTAAAATCACACTACTAATCAAGGATATATCCGTTTGAAAACCTGTCATACACATGTAGTAAACTCTTGTTGGCGCTCAGCAACATGATTGCTGAAATTGCTTGTTGCCATTTTCAGAAGACAAGTTGCATATCGTTTGTATATGTGGGCTGTGTCTTATAGAAAACCAGACTGTCATATGCTCCGAGATTTTGCACTGTTGTCTGCACTTCAACACAGTGAAGCGCCCTCATATGTTCAGATATTATTGAACTCAAACATGGCGTATTACTTTTGTTTTCATCATGTAGGTGTTTCAAATGAAATCTTTGATATTGATAGCAGCAAATTAAGTTTATATGCTCTGGATGGATCTGCGGACATGTTTTTACAATGTAAACTACTTTTCCTTGGTCATGAGCCAGTTTACACGCTAAAAAGTCTCCTACTGGCCACATCATGTTATCGGTCTCAATAGACAAATTACTCAATTCCTAATTATAAACTTAGGCAAATCTTACTAATCAGTATCTGAGCAATAATTTTTGCACTAACTTTAAACATTCTTTTGGGAGACTTGGAATACACGTCTATTGAAAAAGTTAAAATACAGCAAATGTTCTAGTTACTGTTGCCCTTTCATTTTCCCAAAATGTAAAAGAGATTTCAACAGTAATCAACAGCTTAATACCCATTCGGCTGTTGCCAGGTGGTAGGTTTCTTTCGCAAAGTGACAGAGTGTCATAAAACTTGTATCTATAGTACAGTCACTCATATGTAGGAGATCACAACAAACTACAGGGCAACTGCAATCAATGTATTTTTCACATGCTTAGGAAACTTTACTTGTTTTGAAGGAAAACCCTCTGCATGACTAAAAAATCGAAACTGAGAGAATTCTAGTGGAAACTCCTCCATCGTCTACTTCCTTGTAACAAATATCAATTCTTTTGGAAGAAGATAGAGTCAATGAATTGTCAGGTTTGTCATCAACTTTATTCCCTCGAACATGGATGTTTATTTTGTCAAATTGCAAAGAAATGCTGGAGAAAGGTTATATATTTTGTAACCAGTCTCTTGGGTCGTACAATCATATAAACTCAATCAAACATCATCTTTTCATGTTTTTCAGATGTCACTGTACCAAAAAATTATCAACTGGGAATACAAATTTTGGTTTTTCTACTAGGTAAATGGGGCATACACAAGTTTTTGGTTACAGAAATGAGTACACCTGTTGAAGTTATACTTGAATTTCAAAGTAGCTTGGAATTACAACGTGCTTGGGTGATTAGAAAAACGTTTCTGGTGATAGAAAATAACTCCAACTGCACCCATTACAAACGTTCTCGTTTTGATGGATTTTGCAACAATTTAACCAAATACGACGTCCACTGAGCTCACTCACAGATCACGTTAAGAGTAGGAAATACCAATCATTGTATCGAACCGTACACACTGTGCCGAGAAAAAATCTATTGTTAGCGTTCCGTGCTGTGGCATCGACGGGAAATGTGATAAAGGCAATACAAGAATGATCAAACAGTCAGTGTACTGGTAAGTTTTTCAATTGGAGCGCCGCAATACTGACGATGTTGACTTTGGCACAGTGAACGTCGCATTGGGTTTAATTGCTGTAAACTTTATCGAAAAAGAACGTTTGTAATGAGTGCAGGTGGCGTCATTTTCTATCGCCAGGAACCTTTTTCTTGTCACCCAAGCACGTTGTAATACCGAGCTATTTTGAAATTCACTTTAAGAATAAGCTTGTCTTAAGGTATGATTTAGGAAAAGAAATCTACAGAAGAGATGATATGTCAGAAATTTTAGGAAAAGTTGATAAACGTGTAATTCTGACATATTTATACCTTTCTTTTAATGTATTTTCTTTTATATGAAACTGAACTCATCTTTGTCTAGCTACGGAATTTGACAAATAAAAGACAAAAAGCATGTGATAGCTATTCTATAGGTCTAGTGAAGACATCGCGGTCAATTGAGGAGGTTACATACAATGAATTGTTCCTGGTATACACACATCGAAGTGGCTTTTTATATGTTCAAGCATTGCCTACCCCTTATGAAGACAAATATATCAGAGGAAAATTTCAATTTATGCAAATTCAAAAGTTTCTCTTGCAACAATATATGTGGGAAATGGCATTCGGTTTTGGCGACCTTGGGATGATATTTGTACACTCTGTTTTAGCTGGCATGAAACAGATTAACATGCCCGTCTTATAATGTTTTTAACGGCCAATCCAAATTAAATCGTCCACATACAATAAGTGGTTAATGACAATATTTACTAAATATCATCCGACACAGACAAACTGTAGATTTCTGCTTAGTTGATATATATATACAACAAAGCGCTAAGGTAAAAGCATTAAAAAAGCATTAAAACACTAAAGGGGTTCGGCTCTAAGAAAGGCCAATGCATAAAACATAATTGGATACAACACATAACTGTGTAAACTGCAAGATATGAACACTGGAATACACGATCATAGTCACTGAATTTTATAGATTTTCGAAACAAAGTTAAATGATTTCGCCCACGAAAAATGTACACACAAAGCTCACTGAAGACTTTTAAATACATTATTCAATTCTATCATAAACGTTTAACGTTGTTTTTTCCACATATTATTGTTTAAAAAAGTGTGTCATTGACAGTCATTGATATTGTGCTATTGTCCTCAAAATCCTATTTAAAATTACATTGTTATTATTTTTACGAAAGACAAAACACTTTAGATAATTGAATCATATCAATATCAATTTTGGCATTTTTTTTCTTTTTTTAAATGGGTCAAGAAAGCAAAATTACAATACTTTGATATTTTGACATTGAGTTTTAGTTCTGATTAGTTCCCTGGGTCTTTTACGAGTGCAATAGCTACCGGATACAAATAGTGTCGTATCATCAGCGAGTTGATACATTTTTATATCAATTCTACTAGCATATTTTTCGACTCGCATAGGACCGACTCAAATACCATGAAAACATAATTGTGTCTATTATTGCAAGTCATTATTTCAACTGCTGTAAGAAACAATGCCTCTGTGTATTTTAAAATATGGAGAGCTCAATCTCTTATTGATTATAGCTACTTTCACATCGATAAGAAACGATTTTAATAAACCGAACAAACTTTGGCCGGAAACCAAATTTGGTAAGTACATTGCATTACTACAAGCTATCACATGGTACTATCCAATAAATGATACTAGTACATTTGTTGAGAGACTAAAATAACTGTGATTTTAAAAGAGTCTTAAAAACTTGAGAATTACCTGCCGTTTTCTCGGGAATCTATAGTTCATTGAGTAGGACCAATACAAATCTTTACTTTTTTGCGTCTTTTTCCTTTTTTCTGCAGCATTTTATGAGTAAAATATACTAAATTATTTTATCCTGTTTTTCTCGATGTGCCGCAAAACCCTCTGCAAAATGTTATTTTGGGTTGATTCGAATACAGTGTCATCCACCGCCATTTCTTCACCATACATATATTTGGCTTCGTCCAAAACAGAGCCTGACTATTTTGAGATATAAAGCCTGGTGATCGGAAAGAAAACTTGGTGATTTTATAGATGATTTCGGTTATCGTGGTTGTTCATTTTCTCAAGATGCTGCTAAGTTGTTGAACGTCTACCTAGACATATTTGTTTCTGCATCAAGTACTAAAGTTTTCAAATCTGTACCAAATATCTACTTTTGAGAGAGCTCACCCTCGTGACACAATGTAAAGCGCTAGACAACACTTTAATGGATACGAGGCACTATATAAATTTCTTATCGTATCTTGCCGTATCGTATCGCATGAACGTTGCATGCTTATGATTTTGACAGGAGAAATAATCTTACCAACAAGCTACAATTATTTGAGTTTGACGCAAAGTAAACCCTATGCAGTTAGGAATGTTTAAATTTTTTTTTATATAATTTTCGATACATGTCAAGATGGCCGGATCAAATTTTTTGCCACCGTTTTTCCCTATATCTGGATTCAACGATATAGAGGTCTCCGCCAATTTTGATGTTGTAAAAATCATATTCCAAAATCCATGCGGAAAGATCAATCAAGAAAGCAGCTCATTTATTTAGTCTAGTCGGAAGGTAGGGTTCCCATGCACCCCATGGATATATGTTTTTAACCTACATTTTTGTAATCCTTAGGGTCTATATTTAATGAATTTTGATGTTCCCAAAATCAAATAGTGTCCCATGGGGTTCATTTGGCGCCATCTTTCACAGAAAGGGAAACATTACCCTACCCCTTATGTTACACACGGATATATGGTATACTGCGTAATAAGAAAACAAGCTCATGCACCCACAAAATCTCAAGACAAATGTTGTTTTTCTTGTTTATTGCACTGAGTTCTTCCAAAAATATATAAATACCTTATGAAAAATTGTTTGGAGGAACGGGACTTAATTATTGGGTGTATAATTTATCAAATTTTACGATTTACGGTGAATGGCCGATATAAAGTCTAATCGCTGTTCGAATATTTATTTATCCCTATTAAGTTATATATCAATGAACAGGCCATGATCATGGCTTTCTAAAAATGTAACGTTTATAGTATTTTATTGTTTCTGTCTCCGTCGAGCGGTAAATACGTGACGCCTACCCCATTGTTGAAATCCAAGATCGCGGCCAGGATGGCGGCAAAGATGGCGTCAAATGGACCCCATGTGACACTATTTGATTTTGGGAACATCAAAATTCATTAAATATAGACCCTAAGGATTACAAAAATGTAGGTTAAAAAAATTAATCCATTGGGTGCATGGGAACCCTACCTTCCGACCCGACTAATTGCTTTGAAATATTTAGGGCGTATATATTAATGGGAGGAAGATAGGAGTTATTGATTTTACATTAATAAGTAATTTTCTTCATCTCACTCAGCTCAGAGTCTTAAAACAGGTTGACTTGGCATTCGGCTATTTAGAAGACGAGTTGATCATGCAAGTTTAATGCCTCGGACATGGATTCCATCCAAGGCCAAAATGTCTATCAATCGTCTATTAGCAAAATGTGACTTAACATTGAGTTTAAAAGCGGTTTGGGTTGGTTCTTAACTTTTCCTGGAATGTTAGTGATTGAAGAATCTTTACCATGGGTCTAGACAAAATCGTTTAATGCATCTTTAAATCTCTTTCTAGATTCCTGTATCATTTTTGAGTCTTTCAGCTTTTTCTTTAAGTCTCGCGCCACTTCGAATCGCGCTGTGTAGTTGTAACAGAGGACATCTATGATATGATCACGCCATGTGTCAATGTCACCTTCAATGTCAATGTCATTTACCCCAACCTTGACGATCATTTGCCTAGCTTCATGTGAAAATTCTTTTTTGATGAATTCAGCCAGTCCAGAGTGACTTGTTACAAGAACTGGTATACCTACTGCCATCGCTTGGAGACCAGCCATACCGAAAGGCTCGCTTCGAGAAGACAATACAACCAGGTTGCTTTCTTTAATATCTTGCAAATTTTTCTCGTATGTGCCGTACGGGGGTAGCTTAATTTTCAAGTATTTATCCTGGGGAATCAACCTTTTATATAATGTCGTTCTTATTTTATCATGATGTTGGCTTGGGACACCTTTGATTATAAACTTTGGTAGGTGCCGATGCATATCGTGATATGTCTTGGCGACACGGCTGAATGCTTTGGCTATTAACATGTAATAATCTTTCATATTGTCTACGCTTGTCATGTGTTCGAAAGTAAGAACTTGCGTGAGACTGTCTTCGCCTGCCTCTATAGCGTTTACTGTGATGTCAAACATATCATCCTCGGGAAAGGGAAGATATTCAAAATGTTTGATGCTTTCGGACAACGCTTTGAATTTCTTATCTAAGACAGAGAATACTTTTGGCCCTACGGAAAACACTGCGGTGGCTTTTTTCGCTGCTTTTATCATGTTACTTTCCCATTTCTCATAGTTTTCCGGTTGGTATTCCTCCATATCCTCATGATTATCACTGATGAAAAGGAAAATACGACTGGTCTTAAATTTATTCTCTTTTAGGGAAATTGCATATCCTGAAGTAACGGGTACATGGCCAATAATTACGTCCGGGTCTTTTAGTTTTTCTATTTCGGACAAATCACACTCATTGTAGGTTTGAAGACAGTCAAGGTTTATGTTCTCGTGGCAAATATTGTCCGCTACTTTAATATTATGCTCGTTCGCGTCAGAAACATCAATGTAACAGTGATTCCTACCAAGAACTGTCCTGTGAACCTCAAACCCAGCTTCTTTTGCTTCCAAATAAATCTGACGATTCAGGATTGAACGATCTTTGTAAACCTTTTCCCATTCGTCGTTGAGGATCAATATCCTCCTGTAATAAAACAGAAGATAACATCGTTGATAATGAAAATAACATCGAATACCGTTTCGATAATAATTCATTTTGATCGGACTTCTACAATTAACTGATGATACTGAGTTTTATTAGTTATAGATCCATGAGTGTAACATTCTTCATAATAGCTCATTTGCATATTTAATTATATTCTGTTGTCAGGTAGTATTTCGATATTGAGAGCCCCTCTTTTGACCGGACTTCTTCTATGTATTAACCATATTTAAGTCTAGTTATTTTTTTGCCTTGATAAGTACGAGATCCTGATTATAATCTCATTTGCATATTCAAAGAACCCCGTGGTGTACTTGATTTGATTAAACTTGTGAGGAACATAGGTTACACGTAGATTTATTCATGCTCAAAGCTTGATCAGTTACACTTCCTAATTTGTTAATTTGCATATTAATAAAAGACCAAATGTATGTGGACCACATATTAAAGCTGAATAGTCCAGATTTTAACAAGCCCACCACTGATGAAGTGACTAGTGACTTTAATTTACTTAAAGCATAATAAGCATCAAACGAAACTTCATATAGTACACACAAATGTGCATTAACACCTATATGTTTGCACATTTTCTTTCCATTCAATGATTTTAACGCTTTCATTTTGAAAAAGCCTATCAACCTAAATCTTACTTTGTTTTCTTGAGTGTGTATAAAAATTAGAACATCAATGGAACCATCACAGGATGCAATACAAGATTCATCATACTATACTAAAATACCCACATTCCCGAAAGTTCTTCAAATATTGCTGTCTGCAACATCGTATCGCAGCAGTGAACGGTATCCATATTGCTTGTGTACTTTGTTTAACATGCTTTCAAGTTGCCTACATAGTAAAGAGACTCTAAACCTCTTGCGTTTGTCGTGCGTATGTCAAAGCGTTTGCTTCCACTAGAATATCGTGGCTCATAGCCTAAAATATCGTTCAGTTCGTCTACACTTTTCTAACCTCATAGGTTTGGTCACCAAATATTCCATTGAATACAGACTTTGTGTGTTGAATACAGGAAGGTCAGTATCTGTCTACTCTTAAATTGGATACTCGGTTCACTAATTTGATGGCGTCCCTCAACACCAGTAAAATGCCGCTTGTTGTATTCAGCGATGTTTCCAATTTGCCACACGTTTAACAATGGGTGTTGTTACATTTGATACAATAATTGGCTGTTAGTCTTACTTGTCTTGTAAATTCTCAGCATTGACTGTGTTTTTGTCCAACATCCCATCTTGACATATTATAAACCAGGTGGTGAGCACGCCCGATATGTTCATCATCGTCGTCATTCGTCAGCTTTAGGTGAACACCTTCTGTGAAGAAACAATTAAACATAATAAAAATAGGTAGCATCAGATTTAAAGCATTCAACTTTCTCGTGCATCAATAGACCCTAACATGGATCTTCTACAGATCATTTTGAAAGGGTGAATGCACTCGATAGGTATAAAACTATGAATGTTGCTGGCTGAAGTCGATAGCTCTGTCAAAGTTTCTTGAGCTTCAAATTTCGCCCTCTACACTGAGAGCATCGATGATTCGGTAACGCTGTCAATTCCACGACCTGTGATGACAGAAATGTCTAGACTAATGTTAAAAAAGAACGGTAAAACTTCCGCCAAAGGCACAGTAGCTATTATAGACTAAGAGGCATTGAAAACATGCAAAGCATATTACCAGTCGGCAATTTTGAGAATGTCCTTTGTTATAATATACTTATAGCTGATAAATTGTACCCCCTGAATACACAAACAAACGTCGAGCCATGCATATCAAATGAGGCATGCTTATCTTTGAAGATTAATATGCACGTAAGTACATAAGCACAAGTAGCAGTCACCTATTGGGAATACATTATTTGTTTATAATTTCAGGAGCAGTAAATATATAGATGCATTAATTTCAAGGAAACCATTTAGCTGTTATGTTGACAAAAGTTTGTTAGGGCCATGACAAAGTAGCGTGGAATATGATATAATTACAGCCTGACAAGTGGTTATAAAGATGAAGATTTTAAGGTTATTTGCACGTTTTTGAAAATACAGTTAAAGGAAAAGACAAGCGTCAGTTCTCAACACATTTTACGGGGCGGACATCCGTCCATCCATCCATCCATTCCTCCATCCATCCAACGACCAACCCATTCATAAATCCATCTACATTATTTCTTCAATCCATCAATCAATATCAATCCATCAATCAATATCAATCCATCCACATCCATCCATCCATCCATCCATCCATCCATCCATCCATCCATCCATCCATACATACATACATACATACATACATACATACATACATACATACATACATACATACATACATACATACATACATACATACATACATACATACATACATACATACGTTCGAAATTATCGGGCCTTCGAAATTCGTAATTGGAAAAATAAAAAACCCTTAATAAATTGTTTATCAGTCTCTTTATTCTCGCAACTGTTAGCATTGATTGTCTTTGCTATGATTCTTAAACTATATTGACTCACAGTCGTCCTATTGTTCAAGCACTTACCTTTCATAAATTTCTCATACATGTTATCGATTATTGTTCTAAGAAGATCAGGTTTTCGCGTGAATGTCTAGGTTAATAAAGTTTAGTTAATAATTATATTACACTCATGATGAATAACTGTATAGACTAATATATGGCCACTAATAGAGATATTCATATCAAAATATCATCATTCTATAAGCATTTCCTGTATATTTTGTCTAAACAATACTATGTAGTGAAAGATACAAAAGTATGCTATTTTGCAAATATTTAACGCCTATTAACACCTTTATGTGGATCTTCTCTAACAAGCTGAACCCAACATCCCCGGAAAGAATTTTCCGATACTGCAAATACTTTGAAATGTGATTTTAATTACCATCGACCAGAATCCACCGCGTTCAATTGTAAGCATGTTGTTCCTCTTTCATCTCGTGTTATTTAAACTGGGAGAAAGCTACACATATGCCATATAAACACTAACAAAAGTGTAAAATATAAACAACCCTCAGGAGCCCAAGCGAATACTATTCGATGAGGTGATGTCAAAAAGGAAAATCTTGTAATCATGAGAATCAAAATCTTGTACTGACGAGAATCAAAATCGCGTAATGGTGAGAATCAAAACCCCATCAGAATGCGAATCAAAATTAGGCAATCATGAAAATCAAAAGCGCGTAATTACGAAAACCCATCTTAAATTCCTCTTATTCCAATTCTTTCACTTTAAATAAAGCTTTATACGCAGAAATCTAATTTTCTGAGACGAACTGCACGCAAAAAAATAATTTTGGACATAAAAGGGAAGAAATCGGGTTTCAGTTTTAGATTGCAAAAATGCCTGGACCAGTCCCAGATTGCCAATCCAAGCTTGGACCATTGCAAGATTGCTAAAATATGATCTGAAACATGTCTCCAATTGTGATAATTGTAATCTTGGAAAAGTCCCTCATTGCAATATCACATGATCTGAGTAAACCTTGGGTTCTAATCGTATGTCCTAAGATTGTGTTTTAGTACTGGTATAGACATATCCAAGTCTGATAAGCTGCAAGTTTGGCAAGTTGTATGAGTACTGACCAGATATGAAGAATGAACTCAAGCGATCGTTGCTTTTTCGCGGATAAATGGAATTGTGCATGTTTCAAAGAATCAAATTCTCGCCGCTTACAAATACTAGTTTTTGACTAAACTGATTTAAAAAGGTCTGAAGAACACTTTCAATATCATTCCTGAAAGGTGAAGCAATGGGCCTATGTCAACCAGTAAAAGCATAGCTTGTTCATTGGCTCTCCATGATCGTATTTTTGCAACAGTTTCATGTATTTGAATCCATTTCAGCAGCCTTCTCAGGAGAGGTTGATATTTCTAGAATTCTACATTTTGGCTCTTTATCATATACCCATGACTATATCCGTGTGTCCTCTGACGTTGAACGTAAAACATATACGTCATCAATTGTTGTTTATTTCCGGGAACGGTATTTTCCAAAATGGTGACTGTTGTATCACAACAAAGCTTTGCCTACGATGTTCTGTCCGTTCTCGAAAAGTGGGAGGGCTTTGAAGTAGAGGGAAATGTGGGGTTATACTATTTAACCACATGTGCTGATATGAAATTTGTATTGCTGAAACGATTCATCGAGCATGCTATAAGCATGGGGGCATTCATACACGAACGATGTTCGATAGTTTGTTCAGTACTGCTGGGCGGTCGGTTGGCGGGCAGCAAAGTCTGCGTCGCACAGTCGGGACTTCCAGCGTCAGCAAGCTGCGTCCAGTACATTGCAGACGATCGCCGACACTAGAATTTTTTTCCTTCCAAAAAAGGAGACCATTTACTAATAAACTGTTTAACATTATAGTCGTCATTAAAAAGGGTTCGTTTTAAATGTTTATCTCAAAGGAAAATATGTATTTTACGATGCAACTTTCTAGAAAATAACAAACTTGTCTTGTGTCGAAAACCTTCCCCCAAAAAATGTTTACCTGGCAACATAATGCTGTTTTCCGTCATGTCTGCCGACGAAAATCTGCAAGAGCTATTCCTCCTATCTCAACTGTTGTCTGATGAAGAAATATCTCAGAGTTTGCCTCCCGAGCCAAGTCTAACCCTGCAGTACGGTATGTCGATTATTCTGCCCTTGACAAAGCCGAGTTCATCGAACAACAAAAGAAATGAAATACTCTTCGAAATACCGACACAGCCGTAAAGCAGTTCGAGCCATGGTTGAAAGCAATGCGACCGAGTGGAATCCGCCCGATCTCTGAAATTCAACCCGCCGAACACCTGGCAGCCTACTTTCTCGGAGCAAGGCAAAAAGATCAGAGGAATATGAACCCGACACACTTACCAACTACCAGCGAGGTATCGATCGTTTCCTGCAAGACAGTGGATACGGACATTTGATCATCCGTGACAAGGAATTTGAAAAATCGCGTAAATGTCTTGCGGCCAAACGAGTTTCTCTGAAAAGGCAGGGAAATTGACATAATCAAATGTTGCCGAAAGGCTGACAGTAGTATAATAATAGTGGTCAATGGGGATAAATTTTGTTTTTTTTTAACTACAATCTTGTTTTTTAACTACAGGGAATTCCCTCTTACGCGCATGCGTGGAAGAGGGGAATTCCCACTGAGTCAGGTCACTCAGCGCTAGCTATGACTGCGCCTAACATCAATAATCTTTATAATATATACTATCCTAAAAATTTTTAAAAAGAAAAAATAATCATTCACTGAGTCAGATGGGCGCGTTTGCGCATGCGTGGAAGAGGCACCTGAGTCACTGCACAACATGTATAAACACGTTCCGAAATTCCATGTGCAGTCTATATAAAGAAACTTTTGCCTCATGTTGTCATTCCGGCCGGTCGACGGAGTCCAGCTGATGTGACTGCATAACTGAGGTCTGAACGACTCTCGTTCCTATCGGTATGAACTTGTTCACCCAATAGATAAAATTTTAGAAATTTCTTCTGAACTTAAAATATGTCGGAAGACCATTACTTCAAACAATATGAGACGTTTTAGATAAATAACGCTGATATCCAAAGTATTAACACTTTTATCTTTACGTACAAATTTAGTTCCAGAGTCGGGGAGGGATTCTACTCTATTCCCACCAACAAAACATTCAATACTCATTTTCCCTCCCCGGTCTTTATCGATACTTATAATAATATCACAAGTTGTTCTGTTGTCTGTTTTCATAGCGTAATATCCAACCAAATCATCAAACTCGTCTCCTGTAGCTAACTTTACACATCTAATGAGAACTGTACCATGATGAAGTATTTTCATATTATCAGTCATCTGTTGATTTGTTGTCTGTAAATTCAATTCAGCTGTCCCCTCCCCCACACTTTTCAGACCACGTTTCTTTAAAGTTGTGTCCCAAAATAATCTTACTGGAACTCCGCTAGCTGTATATGAGCAATAATTCTCCCCCTCGTTTATCCACCTTCGCAGCGTATTATCTGCCTTCATTATTGTTGAAAGAGGTTTGATTTTAAGGTGAATCGGTATACCAAGAAGTGCAATGTATGGATTCTTAGGAGTAAGCCAACGACAAAAATCTAGCAACTTGTACTTGTTAACATAGCTATCGAAATAAATAACATTTGGAGTTCCTGGCAGTTCAGCCACACCTCCTGCAATTTCACTATCCAATATATCTAAGATGTTACGTGGTACATTATAAGGCATGAATTTCTGACTATCCGAATCCCATGTCAGAGCAAAAGGAGTAGGATCATTTGAAGCCTTTGTGGCGTCAATTACGGTTTCATCAATATCTGTAAGTTCGGAAAATTCTACAGCATGTTCGTGACTTTGTACCGCGGCAGAGGCTAAAACGAAATATTTTTCGTGGTCCTTGTAACGAAGGACGTAATCCTTATTATGATTAGCAGCTATCTTAGTATTATTGTTCACTTTAACATCACTTAAATCTTCAAGCTCAAGATTTTGTACGTGAATTGCACCTAGACCGAAGTTACTTGGACCAGACATACTCCGTAGGGACCTATATACAATGAAAAATTAAATAATACCTTGTAATATACAATACACAACCATGGCTTCAGCTATAGGAATGACAGTTCTCGGTGCTGTATTAAATGCAACGGCATTCACAGGAGGAAATATTATCGGACAAAAGCTTAGCGGGAATGGTGACGCTCTTATTGAAGAAAAGGTCCGACATGATAAAGCATTAGAAAAATTTGAACATGATCGCAACGTCTGGTCAGAAAAAAGATTACTACAGGCTGACTGGGAAAGAGAAAATCGGGCAAAGGATGCACATGCTGCGGCAGAGTTAAGAGATACAGATGCAGAAATCCTGGAAGAAGCAGAAGCGGTGGCACAAGCCAACTCTACGTCAGGCAAAGAAGTTCAATTCTCAGATTATTATCAGCCCAGTCCTGAGCAAAAGAAATATGAAATGATTTATATTGCTGGAGGATTGGTCGTGGGATGGTTTATCTTCCGATAGGGCGCTACGCTGATAGGGTTAGCTACAGCAATTCAATACAAAAGCTAGTTGGCCAGTTATTGAAATTAACTATGTTCCCATCCTGATCTGTTACCCAAATACGCATTGAACTCATATAGTCTGAATCCTTTCTCAATGGCATGGCGATAGCTGAGCCCCCGTTTTTAAAATCATAGGTGACCTTTTCACTTATTTCTTTTGTATCCTTGACGGGAAGTATTTGTAAACAGTCCGATAATTTTCCCTGTATGTATTCACCAGAGCTAAATGAAACATAATTTCCAGTAACATCAACGACATCTGAATGAACTATGTATTTAGTGACTGTTAAGAAATCTGCTCGACCTTGACTCATAGTACTTTTTATCACGGGGTTGTCCTCAGGTTTATCTGAAAAGCCGACGACGTTGGCGAAGCTACCTGTGGCATTAAAATAAACTTTAACATCTTTAGTCAAAGTTAGAAGAACGCGGTTTGTCGGCAGATGTTTTTCAAAATTAATTTTTTGCTTCAACCCGATTGCTTTGTTTAACGTATCGATATTGCAGTTACCTGGACGTATTGATTTAGTCTTCTTCGCTTGGTCACCTTCTTGGTATTTTAGTACATTATTAGTCCCCGTTATGTTATGCCATGAATTATATAGTCCACACTCTAGCAGTCTTATCTTCGTAAACTGTGATATGTCAATGCAAGGTTAAAAATTAACAGTAACCGGTTCGCCTGTTTTGCTTACAATCCAAATGATCATCGTTGTACGTTGTATGTATTTATTACTAAGTATAAGTGTTCGATGAATATTATTATTATTATTATTCCGAGTGCCCATTACAAAGTATAAGGTTCAGCAGGAATAATATTTTTCTGTTCAAGGAGATCTTTTGTCGCAACCGCGGCAGCAGTCGCACCGCCTAATTTTGGCAAGCGAGTATAATTTGGACGACTTGGATCGCCCACCTCTATTTTTAGAAATTTGCTGGAGATCATTAGATATCCCATCGCTAGTCCTGCGATTACAATACCATCGTACATTGTGTTTACAACTGTTATAGTATCCATGATTGCCGACAAGTATATAAAATAGAAAAATAAAAAAATAATTACGGAGTTAATCCATCTCATGCAATGCAGAGGGGCCGTGTTTTCCCTCCGCCCAGTTATGTTGTTTCCACACACTAGTTCCTGTCCAGTCTTTATCTACATCCCAGTTATGTTGTTCCCACACACTAGTTCCTGTCCAGTCTTTATCTGGATCCCAGTTATCATCTGGAACCGTAGGGGGGTCCTCGGAGGAGGCTGCTACCGTTTTGGGCTCTGTTTTCGTCGCTTTCTGGAGCGGCTCATGCGTAAGCACCTTACCGGCATGGTTCCCGAGGGGACTTGGTCGCTTAACGGGGCAACTGTGTTGTTGAGCACGCCTCCAATATAGCCCTAATGCAGTCAATGAAACTCCTATAATTCCTAAAACAAGATAACATTTATTATACCAGCTATCACACTGTTCTTTCGTCGTAGGCGGTAGGTCTATACAGTTTGCCGCTACAGCATCGCTATCCCTTCGGAACGCATTAATCATTGCTTGACGCTTCTTCTCCTTGTTTTGCCTGTTCCATTCCGCTAGTCGCTTCCCTGCAGCAACTCTCCCTGGATTCTTCGTCGGTAACGTAATTTTCTCTATGTTGCGCTGTGGCTCGTTCCGGAGGGTAGTCGGAGGTGTCGGTGACAGAGTCGGCAGAGTCGTTTGCTGAGTCGGTGCTTGCGAAGTTGAATCCATTTATTTCAGGTATTATATTAAGCCCGATTTTTTTAAAATTTAAATGTTTACCCGTAATTAAACCGGTGGAAACTAGAGCAATCACTGGCCCCCATGTGTAGGCTATCCATCCTGATAATCGTTTTATTTCACTGTTTAGAATAAAATCCTTTTTAAGATCAGTGGCATAGTTATCTCGATCATCGATTGGAACTACCTGACTTATTGCTCTTGCTCCTAGATCTATGAAACTTTGAGTGATATTATCACTTATAAGAGAACTGTATTTCGCTTCATATATTTTGAAGACTTTAATTACCGTTTCATCTTCCCATTTTTCTACGCCAGCAACTGAAATCTCCTTACCAAAAAATAACTTACTTTGACCACTTGCGATGACACAGAGTATTTTTTCACGTTTAGTCTCTATTATGGATCGAGCGTCCGACGCTGCGGTTGGTAGTGCCCCTTCAGAACGCGTATTTGCCGCTGCCGATGTCTTTATTAAATTCTCCATTGTTTGCAGTATGTTATCTATTCTTAGTAAAAAATAAAAAATTCGTTTAAACCTGAATCCAAAATAAAGTATTAACATGGTCTGGAATGTTAGTACGATTCCGAAGTATGGAAAATTCTCCTCCATTAAAATCTATCTGTATATAGAAACACAAATCATGAGTACAGACTTATTCCCAGTTGCTTTTCAATTGAATAAGACGAGCGTACCGACAGTACAGCATGCTGATATTCCTCCCAAACCGAATGACATAAAACCTATTCTCATGGACTTAGAAATACATGTAACGCCGACTGATAAATTTACTTTTCATCCACGGGATGTGTTCAAAGATAACGTAATCACTCATCGATCAGCTAAAGAAAGTAATGTCTGGCTGGGCGGCCCGCACATGAAATACTGGGACCAGCAATTAAATTTTGCCATATGGTGCAGCACTACTGATTGTGGCATATCATTCGCCCATCTCTTCGATAAGAAATTTCCACTACAAATACGATCATTCTGCCGTTTCCATGTATATTCTACAATACGTAGGATCCTTCATGAAATGGGTGTTGCACTTCCAGACGATACCCCCACCTTCAAAGCTGGTGACAATCCATACAATCTTGTCCAATATGAACTTCTATGTACAGAATTTGGAAATATAAACCCAACGAAGTCCGACTTTCGATATCGAAAAGGTCAAAACTCAGGTCTTGGTTATGGTTATGAATATTACACTAATCGTGGTCCCGTTCGACAGCCAAAAGCGATATACAATGGTCATGAATTTTTCCTCTCCGCCGACGGAGGCGTTTTCTATACACATACAATTTTTGGAAAGAAAAAACATGTACTGTCCGACAAAGACAGACCACATTATTATTTCTTTCGAAATGATGGAACAGAGGGGCAATATAATAGTTTCATTCCTCTGAAGGGAGAATCCGGACTAACAAAGGCCGGTCTAGCCCGCCTCAATGAAAGCCTTGAAGCCTACATATATTGTATACTTGGCGCACAAGCTAATATTCGCAGTACCATAGTAGGCGATACTGGCAGTGCAGAGCAAGTAAGAAAAGAATTCGGCGTTCTCCTCGAAGATGAAATTCGCAATACCGACAAAGTAATTAGTTATAGGCGATATCAAGACACAATAATGAATACTGGTGTCAAACTTGATATGGCAGTTTCGCCCAATTTACTTCTCTTGCCGTTTGAGATGGTCATTCTTTCGGGCCCGGCAATCTCGGGTTATAATAATGAATTGCAATACGCAACTGAATCTATGGTCTTCGGGGTGAATGGTGATATAAACACGGAAGTTCGAGAAAGTGCTATACATGAGATGGAAGGGGGGGAGGGGGATCCGGTGAAGTGGCAGGACGAGCCTGGAGGGTCGTCACCTAACAATGACACGAGTCGGGGGCCCTCCCTATCGCCTTCGGAACGGGCAGCATCTGCAACACTCACCGCCGGCGCAGACCCTATTCATGAATACGGCAAAATTGGTTTGTTATCTTTAGCAATATTCATTACATTTATGTACAGTATATAGATCCGATGTATGCTACCCCACCATTCAACATGATTATAACTGGACCGACAAATTCTGGCAAAACAGAATATGTAATGGATCTCCTCACTGGCCCGTACTTAAGGAAATTTGAATATGTGGTATTCATTTGTCCAACATTCATGAATAATAAAACGTATAATAAAAGATTCATTTTCAAGGATGACAACGTGTTTGTGTTTCCGGTCGGACTCGATGCTGTGGATGATACACTAGCCTTTGTGCATAAGGAATGGGCTGGCACTAACACTCTAATAATCCTCAATGACTGCACCTCGTCCAAAGATATGAAGAAGCGCAGTGACGTTTTAGTCAAACTTGGTTTCAGCGCAAGACATGACGGACTATCTGTCTGGGTTCTGACTCAACAATATACTAGTATTAGTAAACCATTTAGGGAAAACATACAGATGTTAGTACTTTTTTACACACCGAGCAAGACAGACAACAAGACTATTACAAAAGAATATGGAATGGAGGTGTCAGAACGGGAAGCCGGACCTAATCAAGCAATTAAAAAATGCACCATTCAGTAAACTAGTATTTCATTTACGGCATCCGTACGACATAAAATTTTTCGTATAATATAGCTAATCATGGAAGGCTCTACCGATAGGAACACCGAAGGAACTCTTAGAGAATTATATTACAACCCAAAAACTGGATTTGGAGGTGTACAAAAATTATATGACACAGCACGCGCCAGCGGACTCCTGTTCGTTACTAAGAAAGAGGTGCAGGAGTGGTTAAAAACTCAGCTAACTTATAATCTACATGAACCGGTACCTCATACTCGTGGGGGGAGGCGCGTTTTCGTAACATCGATAGACGAGTTTTGGCAGGCTGATCTCGTGGAATTCCCTTTACCATTCACAAAAGAGAATAAAAGCATTCGATACATGCTAACAGTAATGGATGTGCTCAGCAAATATGCATGGGCCAGGCCGATACAGTCAAAAACGGCAGATGATATGTTACAGGCACTACAAGACGTGATCAAGAAATCCGGGAGGCAGCCCGACAAACTTCAGACAGATGAGGGGCGGGAATTTACGAACCGAAAAATGCAGGGGTGGTTGGAGGAGGCGGGAATTCACTGGTTTCACACATACAGTGAAAAAAAAGCTAGCGTCGTTGAACGTTTTAATCGGACTCTTAAGACGATGATGTGGAAATACTTTACATATAAACAGACACGTTCCTGGCTCCCCATTCTACCACAGCTTCTCGAGAATTACAATAACACAGTTCACAGAAGTATCAAAATGAAACCCGTCGATGTAACAGAGGAAAACGATTGGCAGGCATTTTATACACTTTACCCTGAGTTGGCAGCCCCGGGGGGAGCTAACCCTGAATTCAAGCTGGGAGAACGAGTCCGAATTACAAAATACAAGACCACTTTCAAGAAAGGATATTTACCAAATTGGACAGAGGAGATTTTCGTGGTTTCAAAAGTTGTGTACACAGCTGGACTGGGAACGCCGCCAGTTTACAAAATAAAAGATCTGAATGGAGAGGAAATACTCGGCACTTTCTATTCCGATGAACTTCAGAGCGCTGCTGGTGCCGACGAGGTGTACAGAGTAGAACGAATTTTGAAGACGAAAAAAATTAGAGGAAAGAAATACTATCTGATAAAATGGCGCGGCCATCCAGAAAGTTTCAATAGTTGGGAGCCAGAGGAAAATGTTATTAGAACTTCGTAAGTTCCTGTGCTGGTACTTGTCAAGTACTAACGTAAGTACTAACGTAAGTATTTACGAAAGTTATTCAATAAGTACCATGGAAGAAGTCTTAATTTCTTGAAAGCCGAAAGTGTCAGTTTACCACCCCGCTTCCAACCACCTGGCCAAGTATTTATCATGTACTGTTGTAAGTAATGTTCACTTATTGCATCTTTTTCGGCAGTATGTGGATGAGGTGGTACAGGGGAGGATCCTGAACATATTAAGTTTGCAAGATCTTCAAAGCGACTTCTCATGTTGCCATAGTCCGTTCTTTCGAGTCCCCCTTTTTCAGCTTTATCTATAAGTTCTGGTTGAAGTATAATGTACACAACTGACATGAGCCATAGACAAGTAACTTCAAAGCCCCTTACAGAACCGTAAGGTTCCTTCGGCATCATATCAAGTGCCTGTAAGTCAAACGGAGCATTATAAGCACACACTGTTTCACAAGCATTAAGAAGTTTGTGTAGGTTCTTGAGTGAGACTCGAGGTTGTTCTAGTTGTTCTTGACCAGGTGGATAGTAAGCTTTTTCAAGTTCCTCCTTGCTGAAACCGTCTATTAAAAATCCCTGGCTGCCGCTATCGCGTGAGCTACTCCATGCAATTCCAAAGTCAAAAGCTCGTGGGAAATCTACTGGCCCGACTGTCTCTGTATCAATTGTTGGATTAAGTATATTCTTGAGAAGGGCAGGCGTAAGAGATTGATGAATTACCAAACATGGAAGCCTGTAGTCATTACAAATTTCCAAGAAAGTCTATTTGAACTTGTTATGAATCTCTTCTAGTTCTTCTAAGGCGGCTATTTCATATTGTCTGCCTCGAGTCAACACATTCTGCCTGCAATAATCCCAAGGCATATCTTTGAATATGATAATGAAACTATGTAAATGATCAAATGCTTTAGAAACAATCTTTTTTTCTTCCGCTGCCACGGAAACGCCTCGGATTCGAGAAAAAGTTAGATGTTGAATTATGGAAGAGTCACAAATAATGTAGCGTTCCGAAGGGGGGGGGCCCCCAGCCTGACATTGTAAACTATGCGTATGTTCTATAAACTGGTTCTGAAAATCGGCAATCGAAACGACACGCCCATTATAAGACATTTTAGGATACTATATCATAGAAAAAAATTTTTTTTAAATTATTTTTATTAAGATATATACGATAAGACAATGACAATCCTTTCTATTTCAGATGCAATAAAAATACTTGAAACCGGAGAAAACAATATTCGAATCAGTGACGGCAAACTCATATTTGGTGAATCTTTGGTAGATCCTTTCATATACGTAGACAGTGAGCTAGAAGTGGTTTTCAACATTGGACCTAAATATGGATCCAAAGATCCAGCTACATGTGATGAAATGTGTGTCCGTTGGCAACAAAGTCTTCAAAAGTTTACTGATTTAATAATATTCCGTACCTTAGGTGAAAGTTTCGATGCAAGTACTGCTAAAAGTTATGCTGCAAGCCTGGCCGCTCACTCCAAGAATACTAGCGGATTTTACAATCCATCTAAAGTGTATCAGAAGCGAGGGAGCGGGGCGCAGCCAGTTACGTATTTTAAATTTCGGTTTAAAAGCGCTACATGTATTGATATGGTTCAAGAAATTGACTGCGGTTTTAAAGCAGTGAGCCCATTGCCAGTCCGAGAAAATCCTGCTATTGTACCGCGTAATATCCAGAAAGGTAGTAAGATAGAATTCTTAGCATTTAAACCGCGCTTAAATAAACGTGCTCTTTCTTTCACTGTTGAGAGGTTATTTTGACTTAGAAAGATTAGGCGAGATATATAAACAAATAAATGCTGCCAAAAATATTATAGTGGATTTTGATGACCCATTATAGAATAATTATTTTTTCTTTT
The DNA here is from genome assembly GCF_041260155.1 of Ptychodera flava. Taxonomy (NCBI): domain Eukaryota; kingdom Metazoa; phylum Hemichordata; class Enteropneusta; family Ptychoderidae; genus Ptychodera; species Ptychodera flava. Next base: position 26,023,787 of record NC_091928.1, on the reverse strand, counting down.
TAAAAAATTTTAGGATAGTATATATCATTAAGATTGTTATGGCCCGTCGATTACGTACTACAGCATTCAAGGGAGCAGTTTTATGAAAAGAATTTCCTGAAGTCAAGCGAGTCGAGGATATTGAAACGCTGATGGATATCGACGGTATGACCAAAGAAAGAAAGATGTACTCTGTTTATACAGATATGGAAGTCAAATTATTGGATCCGAAAAACGGTAATACACAAAATCGTACATTGTATGTTAAATTAAAAGATACATACACAAAAGATGTAAGAGGGGCGGAATCGGATGTGAAACAACAATTAATAGATCACTACGACCATATACTTGAAACAATTGAAAATGTTGAGGATTCTGGTCTCGTTCTCGAGGAGATACTTAATTTTGAAGTAATTCTAGTAGAAGTTTTACTCGGGGCCGGCCGCCCGATTCAACTGCCTGAATGGTTAAAAAATAAGCATTGTGTGAGTGATCTTATTCTACCTTCTGGTAGCGAGAATTGTTTTCAGTATGCCGTCGTGGCAAGTATAAAGTTGGGCGACCCCGAGTTTCGCAAAAAGAAATGTGGTCAGGTAAGGAGAAACTGGAAGACGTATGACAAATTTATGGCTGACTACTGTTGGGATGGAATACCATTTCCTACGCCCGCCGATAAGACTGTATTCAAGCGCTTCGAGCAGCAAAATCCAGGCATCCACGAAAATGATCCCGCTCCCCCGTCCAACATAACTCAGTTATATAGTGGCGGAGATCGAAAGAATGAGCGCAGACGGAAGTGTAATTGTCCGGTTTGTAAGTGAGGTTTTGCGTCAACAGAAGAATTAGAAAAACATCAGGAATACTGTGGAACAGACATGGCTCAGCCAGTTTTTCCTAAGGAAGTGAGTCAATTTGAAGGACATCGGAAAACGGTGCCCTGTCCCTACGTTATCTACACAGATACTGAGGCAATTATTGACAAGGCTGACAACGATGGCGCCCGCCGACACATTCCAATTTGTATTTCGTATGTTATGATTGAACGGTGGCCGGGCAGTAAGCCGAAAGTTTATAGGAAAGAACATTCACGGGTCTCTCTCTGTGTTACAGAATTTCTAAAAGATATGAAGAAAAGGGCTGAGAATTATTCGAAATCGTATTATTGGAAAATAAAACCGATGAAAGATACTTCTAATTACGGCGATCCAGACTGTATTGCATGTGGAGAGCAAGCCGGATACCGAATAGTGGGTGGTGACGATCCTACGACTTTTTATTGTGAAAAGTGCCGCCCGTCGAGAACCATTCCAATCTACTTTCACAACCTCAAGGGATACGATGGTTCTTTTATTTTACAAAAGTTACATGAAATCAGGGATGAGGCGGAACCAGAGCCTAAAATCATAGCTAAGACGGGCAATGGTGGAATTATGTGTCTCACAAAAACATTTATTTTTAGTGCCTCAATTGTTGTTGGTGGAGAGTGGCCGAATAAGAAGAGGGAGATAAAGAAACGTTTCTTTTCTATAAAGTTTATGGACAGTGCTCAGTTGATGTCTGGGTCGCTCGCGAAGTTGGCAAAGACTGTGCCGGACCACGGATGGACGGCAGTACCACTTTCGTACCCGGACATTCAGCGGTCGAAAGGTTTTTTCCCGTACGAATATTTAGACTCGGTTGATAGACTGGAAGAGGAGGAGCTCCCGGAGAGACACAAATTTTATAGCGAATTAACGGAAGAGGGGATTTCGGAGTCCGATTACGAACTTGCTTTGCGAGTATGGGACGAAGGTGGATGTCAGACGATTAAAGATTATATGGAATTCTATTGTGAGACGGATGTTCTCCTTCTTGCGAATATATTCGAAAATTTTCGTGACACATGTTTAGAAGCGTATAAGTTAGATCCAGCCCACTATATGTCAGCGCCCGGCTTGACATGGGATGCTTTGTTACTTTATACAGGTAATAAATTTAAACTCATTCAAGATGCTGAGCAGATGAATTTCGTACAACGGGGAATTAGGGGTGGTATCAGCCAGTGTAATTCTCATTATTTACAGACAAATCATCCGGCGGCCGGCGCCACTGGCGGGAATTATGATCCGGATAAACCGTTGACCGAAATAAAATATCTCGATGCTAATAATCTTTATGGCTGGGCAATGAGTCAGACTTCATCGGATGACGATGGAAGAGTGGGTAGAATGGTCTGCTCAGAATGGCGGAGCAGGCTTGGGGGGTGGCGACCCGGTGCCACCTTTCCACCAAGTTTTCTAGAAGTAGACTTAGAATATCCGACCGAATTACATGAAGAACATTCCGATTTGCCATTAGCGCCGCATCACTAAGAATTTCCGAGGCAGGGCAGTCGACTGATTACAAGTCTAATGGACAGAGAGAGATACGTCTTACATTAAAGGTTGCTTGAATTCTATCTTTGGATGGGAATGCAACTGAAAAAGGTGTATCGGGCGCTAGTTTTCGAAGAGGCGCCGTGTCTCGCCGACTACATTGACTTTAACACTAAAATGAGGGCAGAGGGAAAGACAGATTTTGAAAAGAATTTCTATAAGTTGATGAATAACGCGATGTTCGGCAAGACAATAGAAGACGTTCGAAAGTACAGAGACTTTAAATTTGTTTCGGACCGGAACGGTACGGATAGTGGTCGTAAAAAAGTTCATAAGTATAATCCAAAGATGAAACATATAACTCTCATAACTTCCGAAGAGGATGGTGATTCCTGCGACAGTGCCCTACTGGAACTGAAAACGGATGAGCATAGATATGTAAAACCAGTTTTCAATGGCGCGGCGGTGCTTGAACTTTCTAAGCTGCTTATGTATGAGACACATTACAATTACTTTCGAAAGCGGTTCCCTGGAATACGATTAGCCTACATGGATACTGACAGTTTTGTTTACAGTGTACCTCTTCCTTCCCCGGATGTAACTTTCAATGATATAGTCCGAAAAGATGTGGAAAAGAATGGTAATGAGTCTATATATGATACTAGTGGGATGAGCGGCCCCGATTTTCCAAAGATTAATAAAAAGGTGATAGGTAAATTTAAAGATGAGTTGAATGGAGAACCTATTCTTGATTTTGTCGGCATACGCTCGAAAGTGTATGCTTTTCGAACTCGAACTTCGGAGACAAAAAAAAATAAAGGGATAAAAGATGTTTGTGTTAGAAAACATTTGATCTTTGAAGACTATAAGGATCTGTTTGAAACTGGGAAGAAGCCGGAGCCAGCACAGTTTGTACAGTTTGTACGGAAAAAACCTGGAGAAATCCGTAGTGAAAAGCGCAGTAAAATCATGATGGCCCCAAATGATATCAAACATGTGCAGTTATACAATCAGGACACGGGCGAATGGCTGGCAGAAACGTGGCCAATAGGACGGACCTACGGTTCCCCTTCGGAACCGTTCCGATAGGGCTAACGGAGTTAACTTTCATATCCATTCAATCCGTAATGTCGCATGTAACGCTCTAGCGGCGGACTAAATCCTTCTTGTTTTTGTATTTCTAGTGCCTGATGAAATATGTCCTGAATAAGTTCTGAGGCGCGGGTATCTTTCTCGTTCCGAAGGGATGCACCTTTTTCTTGTATTTGTGTAAGCAATTGTTTATATTGAACGTAATAATGTTTATATTTCTCTCGCCTTTTTGATACTCCTGTTTTTCCTTGTATTACATCAATAATAACACCCGGTATAGGAGTTAAAGCTAAAAGAACTGGAACTGCCGGAATTGCCGCTATGACAGCAGAACTTACAAGAATTCCCTTAGTCACATTAAGAGCCATATCAATTCGACCCATCAATTTGTAACTTCGTCGATATGCGGCGCTAGTTCTTTCGATGTAGTCGGCCAATTGTTCAACGCTTTCAACAACTGAGACGTGCATTTTTACTGTATATGTAAGGGATGATAAAAAATAATTGTAGTAATATAGAAAGACAATATGGCAGAAGGAGGAGAAGATATACCACTACAGGATTTCGATGATACAAATTTTAATGATGATGATGCTGCTACTGCTGAAAAATACTTTATAGACGACGATAATGCTCTTGCAGAAGCCAATCCTTTCCATGGCGGCTCAAGCGATAGTCCATATGTAGATCCTTCGATTAAATATAGAGTAGAAATTATTAAGCAAATGGCTGAACAATTCTTAGATGAGAATAATATTACTGATGAATCAGCACGAATTGAATTGATTACTAATGCAAAGATTGAGAATGGAAAGCTGTATTATAAAAACCTCAGGCTATCAAATAAAACAGGACGTGGATTTAGATCGCTCAAGACAGTAAAAAAAGAAGCGGGAGGATATGAATTTGTAACTAAAGTATACAGTAAGACGGGGGACAGCGCAGAGCCCGAATTTGTGAGTTCAACATTGTATTCTGAAGATGTGAAAAACGATAAAATACCGGCTGAGAAGATGACGCCAGAAGACATGGGTATATACAAAGATGAACTGACATTCTTACGACAAGATGCTTCCAGTAATGCAGATAAAATACAAGCTTTTGAAAATAAAATCGATGAATGGAACAATCTAAACCCTGAATATAGAGCTATTAATGATGAATTAAGGATTGCGAATATGCGTCTTGACGATCTTAACAATGAAGAAAAGAAAATAACGCTAGAGAAAAGAGACATTGAAAAATAGTTAAAGGAAATTCCTGAAGAACACACCCAAGCAAAAGAAAAAGCTGAGAAACTACTAGCTGAACTCATAAAAAGAGTAGCTAAAATTGTTGATCGAATTGAATATGAACATGATAAGATCAGTGGGGCACGTGAAAGTCTGGCTACAACTAGGTCTCTTCGTGATGTAATTTCCGATCCAGAATTGTCACTCAGGCTGAAGCTGACAGAGTTATTTAAACGGAATGGTATTACAATAGCTGCAATACTGACTGCCCTTGGAATGACAATATCAACAATTGCCCTGGCTGTAACTAAAGGAGGAGGAGGGGGAGCAGCAGGAACTGGAGCAAACACAGGTGGTTCAGGTCCGCCCAAAGTATACACAAAAGCGAAAGAAATTGTAAAGCAATTTGGCGAATGGTTAAAAACCTTGGCCGCAAAAAGTGCTGCTGCAATACCAGGTTTAATCGGTTCCCTTGTCAGTTTTCTTTTAAAAACAGCAGGATCGGTGGTCGGATTTGTTGGAGAACAGCTATGGATATTTTTAACTGGATTAACATTAGTCATTATAAATAAAATTATGTATTAATATATCACCCCCTACGGAATCGACATGTTTGGTGAAAAGAATATTGCAAAGTTTCTTTCTAAAAATAAAGACCTGTTTGGTTTCTCTGTCGAATTGGAATGGTGCAAACTCCGACGAGTAAATCGGCATATACTTCGAGCAAATCCAGGTGTCCGACTCAAAGATGATAATCTATATCATAACATATTAGCTTTCATGAAGGAATGTCAAAAGACTAACTTCTTTAAGCGACTAGAATTCATAGCTGTATTCCAGGATACTGAGGATGACCAAGAGGCTCATCATCTCCAAGAATATTGGGTCCTTCGACTTATTCGTGACACGGGTAATCGATTTATCTTTCAATCAGACGGAAATATTTATGTAAAGATGTGATTTATTTTTTCTTTTTCATCACTACTATATACATTACACGAAAATGGGGTACGATAGATCATTATTACCGGAATTCACCAACCGAATACCGAAGGGAACGAAGTCAGAAAGAACTCATCATGTGATTGCTCATAATCCAAGTGAGGCAGATCCAGGCCAGACACTTATCATACGATGTCCAAAGTTAGAAAGCGGAGTAGTCCTAGTTCCAGATGCTTTCGACCTGGTTTTTGATCTCGAAGTAATGGGTCACGAAGATAACCGAGTAGTACAAAATGTTGCAAAAAATTTGGTGGAGCGTATGGTTCTCACATTTGGAGGAAACACACTTTTAAATTTGAATAAATATAACCTTATTGAATGTTATCGCGATCTCTTCAAACATAAAAAGGAGAGAACGAACATGACACTGTACGGAATTCAGAACGAAAATCTGAGAAAATTGAGAAGTCACGCAGCCAATGCAGATCACGCCGTCGTGGATGATAATTTACTTTTTGACACATATAAAACAAAATATGCTATTTGTTTGACTCATCCCCTCATAACAGGTCATGGAGTTGCATATCCAAAAGAGTTAGGGAGTCATATTGAATGGGAAATTACGTTGGCACCAGCCTCCCAATTACTTGTCAGTAGTCCTAGTACTGATACACCCAATTATAAATTAAAAAACATTCAAATGGAATACAAAACAATTTCTGACCTCGTACTCGCGAGGTCAACTGCTGGTTATTACAACGGCGGGAAAAGTTACCTTTACGAGCATATACATTATTTTAGAACAATCCCGATGAAAGAATCAACCACGGTTATCAATGAAAATATAAATGTACCACGACGTAGCATTAGAGGTATCTTATTACTCTTCACTAAAAATCAGAATCAGTCAGAACTTAATAGTGAACTTTTCTTTAACCCGTCGATTGAATCTGTGTCTGTATCAATCGAAGGCATTGCTAATAAAGTGTACGCTCAGAAGATGTTACCAAGACAATTTTGGCGAGAGGCACGACGGTATTTTGCTGAAGATAAAGATTGGTGTGAAATTGATATAGATGAAGTCGATTATTTGAAGAACAAATTCTGTCTGTTTATTGATCTGCGTAGCTTTAAAGATATTGAATTTCATGAAAATGGTCTTAGAGTAATGAACACAAAGGACAGAATACAGCTTGAAATCTTGAAGAAAGACACCTCAGTGAAAAGTGTCGACTCTCGCGATGATAATAGAATCGAAGGCCGGGATGATAATATATTTGCTCATGTTTATGTAATTAGCGATGCTCAGGTCTCTGTTGAAAATAGTAGATTAAAGTCTTTACTATTTTAGTTCGTACCGATAGGAACGAGTGTCGTTCAGAAATTCAGACCTCAGTTATGCAGTAGGAAAAAAATTTACATCAGCTGGACTCCGTCCACCGGCCGGCCGGACTGACAACATGAGGTAAAAGCCCCTTTATATAGACTGCACCTTCGGAACGTGTTTATACATGTTGGACAGAACGAGACCGTACTGACACCTATCGGAACGTGTAGTGGCATGTTCTGGATCATCTGTAAATAGTAGTGACTCAGGGGCCTCTTCCACGCATGCGCAAACGCGCCCATCTGACTCAGTGAATGATTATTTTTTCTTTTTAAAAAATTTTAGGATAGTATATATTATAAAGATTATTGATGTTAGGCGCAGTCATAGCTAGCGCTGAGTGACCTGACTCAGTGGGAATTCCCCTCTTCCACGCATGCGCGTAAGAGGGAATTCCCTGTAGTTAAAAAAACAAGATTGTAGTTAAAAAAAACAAGATTTATCCCCATTGACCACTATTATTATACTACTGCTGACCGATTAAGAAATAAAAATACTCACGGAGCAAGGTGTCATCGGAAGATCAACTCCGAGTCTCTGTTCAATGCCGTATGGAAAAATAATACGAAAATGCTTGGCTTTCGTGGCGGACAAGAAAAGAGACAGTTGAAGTGGGGAGATACTGTGCTCAAAACAACTGCATATCTTGAGTTTAACGAGAGAGATACTAAAACACGATGGGCTCAGGCAGGTGGTCCAACAAGATCTTTCAATCCGAAGATATTTGCGACTCCCGGCAAGAAAGATCCGTGTCCGATTGAAACATACCGCCAGTTCGCCAGTCGCAGACCCATGGAAATGAGCACGCCAGAAAGTCCATTTTACCAACTACGTTCCCGTAAACGACATCTGGTGCAAAAAAACTTCCGATGGGGCAGAATAGACTTGCCAGTGTTGTCAGAACATTGACCAGTAAAGCAGGCATTGCTGGCAAGAAAAAAAAACACAGAACGGCCATCACTAGCCTCCTTCACGCCGGTGTTCCACCAACGCGAGTCCAGCGGCTCTCCGGTCACAGCAACGTTCAGAGTGTCAACAATTACGCAATACCATCGCTTGAACAACAACAAGAAATGTCGAATGTGCTATGCAACGCAAAGACCACTCAACTATCACAGTATACACCAGGTCCTCTTCTCACCACTTTGCCTCATGCCGCAACATCGTCAGCGGAAACTACTTTCCAAACGCAGGCAGCGACAACAGCTGGCATTTTTCAGCGGCGCGGTCATCTACGGCAGCTCTTTCACTATCAACGTAGCGACTGGTAATTGTCTGCCAAAATCCCAACCAAGGAAACGTCGTAGGGCAGTCATTTATGACACGTCTAGCTCGGACAATTGCCAGAGCAGAACTCATAAATGCCTTAAAGTTGAAATTTCATGTTCAATGTTGAAGATTGACATGTACTTATCATTTGTTTGGAATGTGTTTTGATGTTTATGATGTTCAACTGTGATTAAAAGCAAAAATGAAGATTTCATCACTTATTTTTGGCACTTGGTTTTAACTCATTTTTATATTGTTTATTTCCGCATTATTGCTCAAAGACAGAAAACATTTCTAATGAAAATGTACACTTTTTTGCAAAACTACCAACATAAATAGAATCAGCGCGTTATCCAAAATACATATTTTGCCACTAAGAGTTTTGAGTATGTGTGCACTTCCTCTACAAACTATGAATAATTTAATCTTACCGCAAGCTAATTGGCGGCCATCTTGGAAAGTGGCCGAGATATTGGATTTTTGCATAGCTTACATTTTTTAAATACTTAAAACAACGCAAACATGCCAATTTCGTGCTTGTATCATTTTGAATTAATTGCCGCTTATCTTCAAAAACAATTAGTGTATTTGATTATCTTCAAAAAGTAGTTTTTAGTTGTTATCTATCCCTTCCACGTGTTCAAACGAATTTCAATTAATAAAGTAAATAATATTATGTCGCAAACCGTTGCACATTTTTAACAAACCATATACATGTATTAGCAAGCATCGCATGGTCGATACCGAAAAATCATTATCTTCCTGAACATTTGGAAAAGATCACATAACACATCACTATATACTACCGATCATACTCACAAAAGACCAGTGTACTTATTTAAAATTGTTATGATAATATATTTCAAAATGAAACAGCAGTGCATAAATCATTGTACTGATCAGTACAGTGTTTCTTTGATCTTTCGTACTCCCGTCAATAGCGTCATACCAAACGTTCGAAACCAGGTATGAAATCATCAAAAATTCAGTTATATCGTGTTATGTCAAATAAGGCATGATAATGTTACCAGGTGTGTGGTGGTATTTTCCTGTTCATTGACTAGTTGAAGCTTTCTTTTGTGTAAGGCTGTTTTTAAAAGTGGACTTGCAACCTCAGCCAGGACGTTACTTCAGAATGTCCCACGCCGAATATAAGTCTTAGGGAGCCTTCAGTAATTACAGGGGGTTGGCCGGGGCAATTTCGCGCACACTTGTTCCATAAAATGTGACCCTCTTCTATACTCCTATCTAAAATGTGACCCTCCCCCTTGTTCGACATTCTAAAACTTGACCCTCCCCTAACCACTGCAGTATTCTCCCCAGAAATAACAAAAACAGTATAAGCTAATTTACATAACAATTGGTTTAATTGCTATGTAAGTTAGGGACAAATTATGGAGGGGAGGACTTGTGTTTTTGGAGGCACAGTCGCAATTTATCACGCAAGCATTTTTGAAGAGATGTGGTATTTCATACATTCGAGATAGGGTCACCATATTTTGTGCAACAATAGGAAGGCAACATGTGGCTGATAAAGTGCTTCATCCAAGAATATCAAATCATAATACATGGAGTTTATTAGGCAAATTATTGACAATTTCCCCAACAGAAATGCAATATCTGTATATTATATATGTTTGATAATATATTTAAATGTACTTTGCTTGAAATTGGAAGTAACAAGTGCATTTTTGTACCAGAAATTCATTTTGGAATTTCATCTAAAATGTTGGTTCACTATACAATTGTAGTCTATGATGAAACTATGATTGATTGTTTTCCAATACAAAATGAGGTAAATCTGTGCATTTATGTACACGTGATTATTGATATTAATGTTCTTGATTAGACTAGAGTGGTTACAAGTCCATGATTGTGCAAGAAAAGTGATTTTGGAATTTCACCGAAATGTAGAATCACCATACATGGCAGTCATTGACGAACCTATGACTAATATTTTTCAAATAAAAAATTAGGGAAATGTTTGCATTTATTTAAGCTTAATTATTGATATCAATGTTTTTGATTAAACGAGAGTAGTTTATAAGTCCATAGTTTTGCAAGAAATTTGATTTTGGAATATCACTGAAATGTTGATTCACTGTACATGGTATTCTGAGAGAACTATGCACATTTATTCCATTATAAAACTAACAATATCTGAGCATTTATGTTTATCTGTTAATTGATATATACTTTTCAACCCGTTGTATGTTTTTGTCTCTTTTCTTTCATCAGGCACGAGACCACTAATTCACTTCCGGAAGAAAAATAGTGCAGACCTTGCAGTTTTGATACCTGCATGGATGCTTGTTTAGTTTGAACTTTAATGTCAAGTATTTTTGTAAAGATATTTTTCTGCCTGAATCAAAATGTAGACTGTTGTGAATAATGGTTGAAGCATTCTGTGGTAATATGAGGAGTACTAGAGGCCATAGAAATCATAACAAGAAGCCCAAATTTTGTCAAAAACAGCACTGAGGGCGCTATTTTCATCGCTATCTCAAAATGTTCGTGGACTTGCCCTCACGAAAAATTCATCAGTAGTCAAGTGGACATTGACGTAACACCTGTTAAGAGGATTTTTGCCGCTGAATCTTTTAAAATAGGAAAATCGAGCTCAACGCTACTGTTGTGGCCTAGGGGAAATTAATTAGTGGTCTTGTGCCTAATTGACGGCCCAAATGAAGTCCTGTAGGGGGACATATTTCAGTACATATGATGTCCTGTGTTGAAAAATAATAACCTTTTTCACTTTCTATCACTCCGAACATTATTTGGAAATATGAAGGTATGTGAAGACCACCTCAGGCATTAATTTTGATATACTTGGAGGGCCCAAATCCCTGCTGGTGACCATATTGGACTCAGTAAGGAATAGGGGTATGGCATAGCATTTAGTCAATTTCTTTGCTAATTCAACTTAATTTGTCAAATCAGTTCTTTTATTGTTTAGATATACAATTTCTTGATTTTATATCAAAATTTCGTGCAAATCCATCCATACCGGATTTCTAAAGAGAAGTTTATGATTCAAAATCTCCGTAAAAAGACGATGAAAAGAGGCCTGACCCCCGAAACCGGGGTTTAATTCTAGGGATGGATTGCTATTTGTGAAATCATTAGCTTTTTGGGAAGAACACTACTAAGCAATTATAAAAGCATTCTGATATGAGTGTTTGGGAGACAAGATTTGTTGGCCAGGAATGTGTTTTTATGTCATATGGCTTGGTAGAGAGGTGACGCAAATTGCTGCCATAGGGTCAATGAATGTATGCCTTGAGGCTGGTGTAGCAATTGAAGTCTGAGGTAAAATTTTCTTTTATTTCAATATTTGAGAAAGAATCACCAGTACTTTCATTGGTGTTAAAGAGGCACTCCCACTTGGTAACATTTTTAAAACACATTTTTTTAATGCCAGCGGTCGATATTTGACGTGGCGACTGCGCGCGGATCGCGAGATATCGATAAAAACATGTCTTCAAAAAAGTAAAATTTTGAATTCCGGTGGCCCACCTAAATTCAGCTTCCGAACATCGAACGTTCGGCACTAGGGCCATTGTCAACTACGCTATGGAGTACGAATCTCCGCTGACGCTTCTGTACGCCACAGTACCACTTGCGTTAGTGATCGGTCATGCCCCGTGGGGCAAAGCTAAGTTGTACTGACTTTGCGAAAAAACGAAAAACAATTTTTGCTGATTCCAGCAGAATTCGCATAGGTGACTAGCACATTTACGTGCAGTTGATACATAGCGGCCGCCGCGTGGTATGCATAGACGCACACCACGCGCGCGGCGAACCACACGACAAAATGTAGTCATCGGAGGCGGCTAATATTTAATACGTAAAAACTGATGTTTATGTGCTGTTGGTTAAAAATATAATACAACTGATTTAAAATAATGAAAACAACAAAAACTAAGGAGAATTTTAAAAAACTTACCTGAGGGAAAGGCATAATGCTGTATATAAAGTCTTTGCAGTGGGAAGTAAATTCATTGCGTCGTTCGAACTTATTGTAGACTCCCTAGAAGATCGTCAATCAGCACAAAAACAAACCTTTGGGGGATTTCGGGTCAAAATCAGAAACGATCGTAAAACTTCGGGATGTGAAAAATACGCTCGGGAAATGACATGTTTTTATTGATATCTCGCGATCCGCGTGCAGTCGCCACGTCAAACATCGACCGTTGGCATTAAAAAATGTGTTTTAAAATTTTTACCAAGTGGGAGTGCCTCTTTAAAATTGTGCACATTTGTCAATTTAAGGTTTACCATATTGGCACAAGACCACTAATTCACTTCCGGATTCGTTACCCCGGAAGAAAAATAGTGCAGACTTTCAAGTTCTGATACCTGCATGGATGTTTGTTTAGTTTGAACTTTAATGTCAAGTATTTTTGTAAAGATATTTTTCTGCCCGAATCAAACTGCAGACTGTTGTGAATAATGGCTGCAGCATTCAGAGGTAATATGAGGGGTACTAGGGGCAGTAGAAATCATGACAATAAGCCTGAATTTTGTCAAAAACGCCACCTAGGGCGCTATTTTCATCGCTATGTCAAAATTTCTGTGGACTTGCCCACACGAAAAATTCATCAGTAGTCAAGCTGACATTGATGTAACACCTGTTACGAGGATTTGTGCCGCTGAATGTTTAAAAATAGGAAAATTTAAGCTCAACGGTACTGTGGTGGCCTAAGTGAAATTAATTAGTGGTCTTGTGCCATCAGTTTTAACTGTTCAAGGTGTTTAATGTAGGATAGCACTGCATCTTTGCTTGTTAAACTTGTGGATAATGTGTATGTGTATAAAGAATCGGCGTATTTCATTGGTGATTTCCTATTCAGGAAATATCACACAGAAATCAAAGGTTTGGCCATAAAATCACCTTCTGTCAAAAGTGATCCTCCCCTAAGATAGGTTTATAAAAAGTGACCCCCCAATCCCGCCGGCCCAATGCCCCTGTAATTACTGAAGGCTCCCTTAGTACGAAATGGCCAGTTTAGCAAAGTACAGCCAAATGACCTTGTCTAAACACATACAACTTCAAACGGATGTTTAGCACAGCTTTAAAAATGTTACATACCAATACCCTTTGTGATGTGCTGAAGTGGCAGGAATTTTAATGCAAAACATGCCCCTTTAGAAGGGGCAAATACAATTGAAGGTACCTAGTGTCTATCAATCTGCTTTGATGATGTGAGTGTGACGACTTTGCCATTACTGAAGTCCCACAATGATTAATTGCACGGACCATCACATTTAAACATATAAAACCAAACCAACTATTTATTGTAGTGGAAATCAATAGTCGATGTATAATCTTAATAGTTCGTGTAGAAGCCGCCTCATTGGCAGATGCAAGCTGCTCGTTGATATGCACGCGTCACTACAGGTCGATAAGAATGTTTCTGTGGTCACATAGCCGCCGCCATTGCAATATAACTGTCGTTTGAGTGCGTCATCAATTAACATTTGATAGTAAATTTGAAGTCATCAATAGTTTCGTTTGGGATAAAATATGTATCAGAGTTTTGATAGCAGGCGTCGTGTAAAGGTTCACGATCCTGGCGTATCCAGACCCGGTAATATGCTGTGTTGAGCCAGGGAGCCTAGCATTACCTGTGGCAAAGAAGAGTATCTTTTATCAAAAACCTCCATTGTGTCAGTAAACTGTCACTTTCAACGACAATTACATTTCCAATATTACTATTCGCCAACATAAAGGATTCAGCCCTTATTCGATGGCGTTATCCTATGTAACCAAAAATTATAGATGAAAAAGTTTTGGTGTAATCCTTTTCAATTCACAAGATGCTGGCATTATCATACTTTGTAAATTTGTGACAATACTGGAAAGGACCTTTACGCCCATTGACACAGACATGTTATGTTAGAAAATCCATTTGATTTCTTTTAAAGGTGACGTGAGGTTTTGGCAATTTTACGAAACCTGACCTACAATTAATTTATTGCACGTATCACTGAATTGTACGTATTTTAGTGCGACTATGATTGAGGAGGCAGCGAAGTCTCTATGATGAAGATCCTAGAAGAATATTTGCACTGCTTTTGCTATAATTCAGTTATGCAAGGAAAACCCCGTGGCCATCAAACAATATTCCCACTAATTACTTATCAAAATAATGGTATCATTCACAATTAATAAATCATACATATCGTTTCGTTCGATGTGTGGAATTGATCATCTCTTTATGTCCGTTACTCAGTATGTTTAGCCACAAATATTTTCCACAGACCACCCTTGCAGGTGCTACGTGCATGCATGTACTTATGTGATAGATAACGGTATTCTATGGTCACAAACTTGCCTAAAAAGAAGTCGGTAAGAAGACTTTAGATCAAGGCAAATCTTTGGTACTCTTGGCAGCTTATGTGTTTGACCGAAAAATATCATACATCAGAAATTCGATAACAGTCAGAGACGTTTATAGAAATTCATTACAAGGCCGCCTTCGAACCAACCCTGATTGCCATATATGAAATCTCAGCTCAAAGGATTCCACAAGAAGTTCTAACCCTATATGATATTGTAAATTTTAATTATATCCGTTGCGCTCTTTCACACATTGTGCTTGTCGGCGATATTTCAGAATATGGCTGAATGGACACCTAGATGACAACAATTGCGAATAACTGTTAAAACTCACCTAAAGACAGCAACAACTTGACAATGAGTGGTATGTCTTTGTTGGGTAGAATAACAACGATATCAACGGTATTCTGTGGAACTTATCAGTATTTTAATGTGTTTTGTCACGTTTTGCAATTGATTATAGCTTTTATGTTCTGCGGCTAGTTAATGTTTAATGATATACAGTCTTTAGCCATGACCTAAGATTGCATTGTTCTATTTGTAATTGTGGTATAACAATACTATCATATCATCAGGCAACGTTCCCAAAAAATAGGTGTTTTAGACATGTCAGACTGCCATACACTGAAACAATCTCAAATATCACAAGAGACATACGTAATATGATGAAAGAGATATCCCGTTAGTTTTATTCATCTCCAGACATTAAAAACCTCCAAGGACCGTCGCCAGACGAGCATAAATTTTTTGAATTCTTGACCATTAAGTAATTTTTCCCATGATATTCAACAAATTATTGACAATGCGTGACGAAAACGTTTTCAACGATGAGCATATTTGTCCGTCTGGGATGATGCAGCAATTGCATTGTGCAACTGTATATATTCCTTATGAAGAGATACGAATGATTACGATTTTATGGTCAAATTTTCAAAACGTTAATGATAACCCTTTGTACACAATTGTTAAGTATTCTGCAAATAATTAATTCAGCAGACCAAAATTTTCAGAGTCACAAAAATACAAATGACAATTTTCCAAAACTTTCAAATATCAATTTACAAACTTCTGACAGACGTCGAAACCTCAGATGAGATTGCACAATATACCAGGCAGCATATAACGGCAAAAAACAAAAGGTTTTGTTGGGTGATGTAGTAAATTTCCCGATCATGAGATCAGCTTCTCCTAAATCTCATTAGGGTTGTTTCATTATCTGACACTATATTGGTGTCTGTTATTAAGATGAAGTATTAACCTCATTTGTTGTAACACGACAAGTATTTTCCTAAAATAGTGACCATCAGTTGTACCTGCACAGCTGTATGAGAATAATAAATTTGAAGTTTGAATCAACCTATAAGACCAACTCATATGATTGAAAATTGGTCTATAACAAGATTAACGCAGTCCTGTTTCAGCGTATTTTTAGTTTTTATGTGCAATAAACTGCTTATCTCTTATTTGTGCCCCTGAACATCAACTAAAATTTTAGGCTAATTTTTTAGACCTGAACTATTAATGTTATAACGAAGTAATATTCTCATGCATGTGTGTCGTATTTGAGCAGCCATATTGGAAATCCTATGTCCGGGGTACAGTCATCTGTTGGTGAATTTTGTGGACCCTTTTCTAGAACGATTGAGCCAAATCGTAGACGCTCGTAGTCATCTGAGCAAGATCAGAAAGCTCAGTTATAGGACGGTAGTCCTGCAACTGCAGGGACTGTAGTTGGAGATCCTTTTGTGGGTATCAATTTTTGTGCGCTTGCTTGACGTACGGCATTTGCATATATTATCGCGAATTATTTTGTTTCATACAAGTATCACCGACTTTTCATTTTTTACAACTTTTCATTGTCGTACCGCTTTTCACACTCTATCATGGTAATCTTTTCTGAAAAGGATATTTTCTCATCATTACTTAAAAGAGTTTTATCATCATTTGTTTGTTTCTGGACAATACTTAATTTGATTTCTATACTTTTAGCGAGAGACATGTTTTGTTTCCTTTATATTGCGTGCTGTTTGGACTGGTTGTTGCTCATTGTGTATAAAATTCTGATCTTGTAATAAAGATGTTTGCATCCTTTAGACGTATTTTTGTCCCTATTTGGACGTTGTGGTTCCCCATAACAAAACGATTTCCTAGTTTCTATCCTTTTAAGGGAATAGTAAAAATGCTATCATATAGTATGGATTCTTCGCACCTCATTCAAATGTTAACAATAGAAAAGTTTATGATTGTGTGACTGATTATTGGAGGAAACACATCGAAAAAAATTCCAAGAAAGTTGACGAAAGTTGACATTTTTCGGTCTGAAATAGCATTTCCTGTAAGGAAAATAAACTTCATCTATGACAGTAAAAATGTAACCTGCAAATAATCACAGCAGTTGTTTGTATGGTTCTTATGGGCATGGTTTAAACACAGTGAGGTTTAGTTGATATTGGAAGGAATGTTATGCTACTAAAACAAGCACATCGTTCGATCAAATAAAGCCTACTTCACACAATTCTCCAATTTGTCAAAACCTTCAACTGTAAAGAAAGCTTTACATGCAGTACCCTTATATTCCGTGACAGACTGCACGCAAACATGTAATCTGGGACTTAAAGGATGAGAAATCTGGTTCCAGCTCTAGCTTGCCAAAACACCTTGGACCATTGCAAGAATGCTAAAATATCATCTGGAACCTGTCTCCAATTGTGATAATTGTAATTTTGAATCAGTCCCAGATTGTAAATCACATGATCTGAGTAAACTTGGCTTGTAATACTATGGCCAAAGATTATGTTGTGGTACTTCTATAGACTTAAGCTCCACGTTTGGCAAGTTGTATGCGTGCAGACTGGGTATGAAGAATTAAATCATACGATCTTTCCTTTTTGCGAATATATGGGAATCGTGCGTTTTTTGAAGAATCAAATTCTCGTTACCCACATACACTGTGTTTTGACTCAACTGTTTTAGGCCAATAAAGATCGTTCCTGTCACTGAGCGCGTCATTTCAGAACCTACGATTCATGGCTTTTTTGAGGGGGTTACATCCTCATCAGTACAGGTATCCTTAATATCCCTCTTTGTATGTCCAAAACTGCTAAAAAGAAAACGGAAGTATCAACCAATGATAAAAGACAATAACTGTTGCATCAATAATGCCAAACCAGCATTGTTTGGAATAAAAAAGGAAAGGAATAAAGAAACAAAAAATAGCGTCAATGATGACACTGTTGCTTCTCAGTACATTTTGAGACAGGGATGTAAGGAGAGACGTTTCGGGAATGTTGCTGATGTTCATGTAAGAACACCCTGCTTGATTTCCATGGACTTTCTGGTCGCCCATCGCACTGGTATGCCTGTGTTTTCTCTGGGTTCTGAAAATTCTTTTTAAATTTACAAATTCAGTCTCAAAAGTGTTTGTTAATTTCAAAATTCGTTAGTAAACTTTGAATTTGCAAAGTGAGACATTTTACATGCAAAAAGCAACATCTATTTTGTATGGACTACACTGTATGATGGTACTAAAACAAATTAATAATTCATTTAATAACACCTTTATTGTCATCCTTCGATCAAATCTCTGGTTCAAACAGAGCTTTCAAAAGTTTCAGACAAATCTACAAATGTGCACTGTCTCTAGATGAAGCAAGACAGCAGTTGCCATTCTCCTTGATTTGGACATGCTTTTACAGTAACTGTTGTGATAGAGTTGCAACCTATATAACTACTCCCGATTTGCTCCATTCATACATCATGACATGTCGTTTTCTGTCATGCTAATGCCACATAAGAGTTGTCTGAAAGAGACGTTTAAATCTGATTTTAGCAACAATATTACATGTAAAATAGACGTGACATCATGTCAAAATAAACTTTATCAATTCAAGTCAACAGTCTTGAAATATGAGACATAAAAATACACATGCACAGCTTGTACAGATGAATGATCAAAATCATAAAATCAGTTGTAGAAAGTGCCAGTCTTGTCCCACACTCTCACGAAGATTAAGAAGTAATAAGTGAACATTTACAGTTGTCACAAGCAGTGATAAGTAACTATATGCCAAGCCACAAATTACCGTATTTACTATTAATAAATATGGATGAACGCAGAATTTTCATGTAAATTCACTGACATCGCCAAATTATGGTACAAATTATAAATAAAATTTTGATTGACTTTGCCTTAAATAACTTAGTGTTCCTCTCGTACTTTGATTTACAATGCACTTTCTATAGTGTCACTTGAATCACATGAAATACCTCTTGGAAGTTGTGTTAATTCAAACATTGTGTTCATATTACACAGTCTCACAACACCGCTCACTAAATGTCCCAGATTACTTTGATGAGTGACTTATTTGAGCCGCTTGATTTTCAAAGTAATCTCGCTGCTGACATGTACAGTATACATGTACGCTTTAATTCAAGCACTTTGTTCATTATCTACGTTTCTGTATTCCCTCAGGGCTTCTTTGTGTCAGTTATCTTGTTTTCTAAGCTATCTGCTTTCTCTCCACTCTTGTCATACTTGCTATACACAGTTATAGTCCGTCTACGTTTGAAAAATTCGAACAGAAGATGGCCAGTCGATCCCTATGTACTTGCATGCTTAACCGGCATGATAAATAAAACTTATAGAGGTATAGCAGTTTTGTTTGGGCATTCTCCATTGGCCGAAATACTTCCAGAAATGCTCTCCTCACCAATCAAATTTTATATTACAAAACAATGGCAATTTTTTATCATGGCTGAGGCTAGGCTCCTTAACATGAAATATTCGCTCGAGATTTTGTCATTAAACTGGCATTAAAAAAATCGTAAATCCACTCAAAAATTCGTATTTTTGACATACTTGAAACCCTTGAAGAAAGTAATCCATTCTCCCCCTGCACAGTAAAAAAAAATCGGAACGACTTGTCAGACTCAGACCATAAACGCAAGATCAATACTTTTCACATGTCTACCAATCTTGTAATTTACACTGACAGGACCAAAAAAAACTTCAAAATTGATCGAGCATGGACGTTCTAACGTAAATGCATCATTGTCTATCTCATTTTCATGTAAGCCATACACACTCGTACGCTCTAACTTCCATTTTATTATCATTTCATGTACACAACATAATCTCTCCTTTCCTTCTTGAGGTATTTTCGTGGTGGTAGTCGTTACGTAACACAGTGTGACCACGTAGTGTGACAAATTAATTTTTCGGATTCGAACCTGTTGACGGAAAAGACGTCACTTTTGACTCCTCGAGTCGATTAGCTTCCTAAGTTACTTAACTTCGTCGCTAAACACTTAGTCGCCGCATCACTCTTATTGAATATCAAGGATCAGAAACAATTTTTTGGCCTTAAAGGTCTAAAGGACGCTTTCAAAGACATTCCAAATGCTCCATGCAGACTCTTTCCATATGCACAGACAGCAGAAGCAATATGTCGACCAGTAAAAGTATGAATGCTAGACCACTGGTTCTCCATGTTCCCGTTTTTGCAACAACGTTATGTATTTGAATCGATTTCACCAGCTTCCTCGGGAGGGGCTGATATTGCTAGAATTCTATGATATTGGCTCATTAGTATGTGGTACACGAAATACAAGAAACTCAATGCATGGTTTTTTTGCGTCAATGGCATCCAGTGTGTCCCAGTAATGTATGACATCATTCCTTTATTAATTAAACTTGCCAAATTATCGTAAACAGAATATGTACTGCACCATTATTTTTCAAAACAATGCCAGATGTAGTCAAACATGTAAACAATAAGTAAAGACTGTAATGATCGCGTCGTCACATAATTTAAAAAGATTTTACCGGCGAAACTACTGATTCTAGATCGTCGACATTTTATTTGATTTCATCACTTATTTGTAGCTATCAGTTTTAACTCATTTGTATATTGTTGATTTTCGCATTGTTGCTAACAAATAGAAATATTTCCCGATGAAATTATTCATTGTTTTCCAAAACTAGCAAAATAAATAAAATCAGGATGATCCAAACGCATATTTAGCTGCTAAGACTTTTTTTCTCTAACTATGGAAAATTACATCTTACCTCGAGCCGATTGACGGTCATCTTAGAAAGTGGCCTGAATATATACAATTTTTTAAATTGTTAAAACAACAGAAATATGGCCATTCTTATGCTTGTATCATCATTCTAAATAAACTTATTTGCACTACAGTTAGAGTATTTGATTACCTTAAAACCGTAGCTTTTAGTTCCATCCCTTTTACTGGTTCAGACGAATTTCAATTAATAATATGGAAATAAAATTATGTTGCAATCCATTGCACATTTTGAACAAACTATTTAAATGTGTAAGAATTTACAACATACAGTTGACACTTAAAATGGCACTCCCACTTGGTAACATTTTTAAAGCACATTCTTTTAATGCCAACGGTCGATATTTGACGTGGCGACTGCTCGCGGATCACGAGATATCGATAAAAACATGTCCTCAAAAAAGCAAAAGTTTGAATTCCGGTGGTCCACCTAAATTCAGCTTCCGAACATCGCACGTTCGGCACTGGGGCCATTGTCAACTAAGCTATGGAGTACGAGTCTACGCTAACGCTGCTGTACGCCACAGTACCACTCGCGTCGGTGATCGGTCATGCTCCCCGGGGGAAAGCCGAGTCTTACTGACTCTGAGAAAAAACGGAAAACAAAGTTTGATTCCAGCAGAATTCGCATAGGTGACTAGCACAGTTACGTGCGGTTGATACATAGCGGCCGCCGAGTGGTATGCATACACGTATACCACCCGCGCGGCGTACTGTGTGGCAGACGACAAAATGTAGTCATCAGATGCGGCTAATATTTTACACGTAAAAACTGATATCTATGAGGTATTGGTTAAAAATATAATACAACTGATTGAGAATAATGAAAACGACAAAAACTAAGGAGAAGTTTTAAAAAAACTTACCTCAGGTAAAGGCATAATGCTGTATATAAAGTCTTCGCAGTGGGAGGTAAATTAATTGCGTCGTTCGAATGTAATATGGACTCCCTAGAATATCGTCAATCAGCAAACAACAAACCTTCGGGAGATATCTTAAAACTTCGGGATGTGAAAAATACGCTCGGGAAATGACATGTTTTTATCTATATCTCGCGATCCGCGCGCAGTCGCCATGTCAAATATCGACCGTTGGCATTAAAAAAATGTGTTTTAAAAATGTTACCAAGTGGGAGTGCCTCTTTAAAACACATCGTTTCATCGTTTCCCTAAAATTTGTATGATATCACATAACAGATGACGTTATTCTTCCGACCATATTTACAAAAGACCACTCCACTTGTTTAAAATGTTTATGATAATAGAGTTAAAAATATAGCATTAGTGCATAGATCATTGCTCTAATCAGCCTGATACAATACCATTTACAGTGTTTGTTTAGTACTCCGGTCAATAGCGGCATACCAAGCGTTTCAACACCGAAATAAAATCATTAAAAATACAGATTACATCTGATGTTATGGCAGATAAGGCATGATCATGTGACAGGTGTGAGATGATATTTTCCTGTTCATTGACTAGGCTAAGCTGATAAGCTGATCAAAAAGTGCACTAGCAACCTCAGCCAGGGCGATTCTCAGATTATCCCAGGGGGAATAATCAGTCTGAAACGCTTGTTAAAAACACAATACAACTTTCGAACGGGTGTTTAGCACAGCTTTAAAAATTTACTCCATATTACAAACAAATAGACTTTGTGATATTCTGAAATGGCAGAAAATTAAATGCAATGCCTACCACTCTAGCAGGAGAAAATGCAACTGGAGACACCTAACTGTCTATCAGCCTGCATTACCGATCTTGGTGTGACGAGTTTGCCTCCTACTAAAGTCCCACGCATGATTTATTGCACGGAGCATAACACTTAAAAATAGCAAACCAAATATTTATGGGAAACGAAATCAATTCTAGATGTATGATTGGGCTGTCGCCAGCTGCTCGCTGATATGCATGCGTCACTACAGGACGATAAGAATAATTCCGTGAACACATAGTCGCCACAACTGAAATTCCGCAATCGTTTGAGTGCATCATCAATTAGCATTTCACAGTAAATGTGAAGTCATCAATAGTTTCGTTCGGGATAAAATATTTATCACCTTTCGATAGCAGCCATCATGTCTTATGTGACGGTTCACAAACCAAGTGCAAAGTATACTGTGTAGTCAGGCTCAGTAAGCTGCCGCGAGCAGCCAGCGAGTCTAGCATTACCTGTGACGAAGAAGGTTATCTTAATCCAATGATTTATCAAAGATTCTTCACTGTTTCAGTGAACTGTCACTTTCAATAGCAATTACGTTTCCAATCTTGCTATTAAAGGTTTAAGCCATCAAAGTATCTTACCAATGGTGCAATCATATGTAACTAAAAATTATAGATGAACAGGTTCTGGTGTAATCCTTTCCAATTGATTGGATACTGGCAGTATCATCAGTATACTCTGTAAATTTGTGACACTACTGCATAGGACCTTTACGTCCACTGACACAGACGAAACTCCAGAGCACGCTATGTTTGAATATCCATTGGACTTTTTGTAAAGGTGATATGAAGGTTTCGGACTTTTTACGAAGGACCACCAACAATATATACACTCAACTGTTCGTGTAGTAGTAAAACTATGTTTCAGTAGGCTGCAAAGTCTCTATGGTGAGGATCCTGAAATAATGTTTGCACATCTTGTCTTATAATCCAGGACTTGCAGGGAAAGTCCCCGTGACCATTTAACCATCTTTCTGCTGTTCGCATATCAAAATAGTGGTATCCCTGACAGTTAATGAATCATATATACTGTTGTTTGCAATGTGCAGCAGTGGGCATCTCTTCTTGTCCGTATGTTTGTATGTTTAGCAACAAGCATTCTCCACAGACCACCTTTGCAGGTGTCACGTGCATGACTGTACGTTTGAGATAGAAAAACAAATCTAACTGTATTATATTCTCACAAACTTGCTAAAGAAAGAAGTCAGTGGGAAAACTGTAGATCACGGCAAATGTTGTGAACTCTTGGCAGCTTGTGTGTACCGACCGGTATGACCGCAAAGTATCGTAGATTGGAAATATGATGACGGTCAGAAATGTTGACAGAGTATCGTTACAAGGCTGCCTTCGAATCGACCCTAATTGCCATACGAAATCCTACTTCGAAGGATTCCGAAAAGGAGTTATAACCTCATTTTGATTATATCCGTCGCGCTCATTGAAAAATTGGGCTCTACGGCGATATTTAACAATATGGTTGAATGGACACCTAGATGACAAAACATTACAAATAACTTTCAAAACTCACCTAAAGACAGCAATAACTTGACTATTTGTGGCGCGTATTATTTGGATGGAATAACAACTATATCGATGGTCGTCTTTCAAGCTAATCAGTACTTTGCTGTGTTCTGTCAAGTTTAGCGATTGATTCTAACTTTTAACTCTGCGGCTTGTTAATATTGAATGATCTGCAGTCTTAACCTATAATATCATTTGGTAACGTTCCGAAAAAGATTTTTCAGGTGTTTCAGATCTATCAGACTGCAATTTTCTGAAACACTCTCGAATGTCGCAAGAGACATATGATGAGAGACATATGATGACATATGATGAGAGAGAGGTCCGGTTGGTTTAATTTATCATTAGTGTTTAAAAACCTACCACGACCGTGGCGAGACGACCATGAATCTAATGATTTCTCTGGACATCAATTATTTTTTTTTACATGATCGCCAACAAATCATTGACATCGCATTCTAGTTTGTGAGGAGAGTAACAAAGGGAAATTCACGTAATTATTGAAATTCGGAGACCTTTATGTAATTTCTTATTGAGTTTTGTGAGACGTGTTAAATGGTTGATTGATTTTATTCGGTAGTATGTTGTTCCACTTATGTTTGGTGTTCAAGTAGGGAAGCTAGAATGTCTACTGGTTGGTCTTGATGTGTTTGTGTAGGTTCGTGTGAACCTGAGTTCGAGCTGTTGTCGCTTTTGTGAAGTCTGGCGCTTATAAGTGTATCGCCCATATTTCTGTTACTTCTATATGCGATTATTGGTTGATTTTGGAACAGTTTTTTTTAGTGTTTCGTCTTTTTCAAGTGTACTTCAGTTTTCTGTCAGGGGTTGCTTGATTTTTGTCATTTCGATGTACCGTACGGGCTTTATCTTGTTATGAAGACTACTGTATTGTTTGTGGCGTTCTTTCTTTCTTTTTGTTGTTCAAGCTGTCTTTTTCTGCTTTTATGATCTGTTTCTCTGATAATGCGTTCTATTTCATTTTTAGCTCATAATTGGTATGTACATAAATAACAAAAACAGCTTATATGGTGAGTCGGTGGCGTCTGTGTATCTCTATGTATGTATGTGGGTATGTTAGTGCGGATGTACGTCCGTTAAACACAAAAGCTCCCTTACCACCAAAGCTATCATCTCAGTATTTGGTGTACAGGTAGATGCAGGGGCTGAGATGTGACGTTGTTCAAATGGACGTCAAAAATGTGCAAACGAGGTAAGAAAAAGGGAAATCCTGCAAATGTGTAGGAGTGGTGGCATGCCAGTGACTGAAACAGGCTACTCCACTGACCTTGAGTCATTTTCTGTCATTGTTTTTGAACTGTTACATATTAACAGACCTGCTCAAACTAAGAGGGACTAGCTGTTTTTGCTTTGCATGTTGCTAAAGTTGACCTCCAGTTCCGAAAGTTTCAGACGTTATTTACTTTTGTCATTCTTGTTTTTCTGGTTTATATATTTCTTGTTGTGTTTGTGGTTGTACTGTGCAGAAATCATTGTCATAACATCAAGGTTGAATTTTCCTGCACTGTACAGATAGAAATAACATTTATTGTTGATCTTTGGTACCCATACTGGTATGTACCAATTCTGATCAAATGTGACCGACACCGTATAATTGCGGTATTTTTATATTGTCGGTCTTGAAATTTTTCACTGAATTGGGTGACTTTTTTGTAAAGTCGGTTCCGTTGTTGCATGTTCTGATGTATCGTAATGTTTCACCTTTGATCAGACCTTTGAATGTTGCTGCCGGATGGCATACGTTTCTTTGTAAGAACTGGAATGTATCTGTTGGTTTTATGTGTGTCTTGGTGTCGAGAATGTTCTTTTTGTTGTATCGACGACCTTTGTAGATAGTCAGGTCTAAATATGTGATTTCTTGAGAGGAGCTTTCAAACGAAAATTTGAAAGTAGGATGCATTTTGTTGATGTTTGATAATTATGAATTTATTGAGTTCGTGTTGTGTTCCGATGAAAATCAGGAAAACATCGTCCCTGAACCTCAGCCAGGTCGGCATTTGTTGTTCTCATTTCTATCTCATGAAATGTAATATCTGCTATTTCCAGCGACGAGGGAGACCCATAGAGTATCCAATATTTGCCGGTATAATTAATCGTTTAATTCAAATGTGTTGTTTTTTTAGATTATTTTTAGCAGAGCTATCATGTATTTTGTTGGTGGCTGCTTGATTATGTATTGTTTGATGGTCTTTGATAACCGTACAACACCCATTCAATGAACTCAAAATGGATCCCACATACAACTGAGAACTAAAAACTAGAAAATTATTTGGAAGCGACAAAATTGCCTATTATATACACACCTATTCGAGACTCAAAAAACAACATGGCACATGTAAAACAAATAGCGTTGAAAACGCTATCGAAGAGCAAGAAGATAACCATAAAACCGTTTGATAAAGGACGGGGGACAGCAGTTTTAAACACTGATGATCACATAAAAGAATTCCAACTTCAACTTAGCGATCAACGATATATACACAAAATTGGCAACAGATGACACAAACACTACAATAGAAGACATACACAATCTCACAACAGAAATGTACAATGAAAAACACATTGACTATCCCATATTTGAATATTTGAATCAGTCAATAGAGAAATAAGAACACCACTTTGGTACCTTCTACCGAAAATAAATAAAATGCTGCCACCAGGAACTAAGCTCGTAGGACGGCCAATTATAGGTGGATGCTCCAGTCCAACATTTCACATATTAGAATTCATCGACCACTTTCTCAAACAAATCGTCAAAGAAACAACCAACATACATCAAAGATACAACAGACTTTATACGGAAAATTTAGACAATCAAAGTTCCGTCCAATGCAACACTAGTAACACTAGATGTAATTTCAATTTACACAAATACACCACATAATGAGGCAGTTGAATCAGTCGGCAGAGCATGAAATCAGGAAAGATCATCAAACAATACATAATCAAGCAGCCACCAACGAAATACATGATAGCTCTGCTTAAAAATAATCTTAAAATACAACACATTTGAATTAAAGGATGAATTCTACTAGCAAATATGGGGGTGCTCTATGGGGTCTCTTTCGTCTCCGAAAATAGCATATATTACACATTTCACGAGACAAAAATGAGAATAATATAGTAATACAAACAACAAATGCCGACCTGGCTGAGGTTCAGGGATGATGATTTTCTGATTTTCATCGGAACACAACACGAACTCAATAAATTCATATCAAACATCAACAAAATGCATCCTACTTTCAAATTTTCGTTTGAAAGCTCCTCTCCAGAAATCACATATTTAGACCTGACTATCTACAAAGGTCGTCGATACAACAAAAAGAACATTCTCGACACCAAGACACACACAAAACCAACAGATACATTCCATTTCTTACAAAGAAACAAATGCAATCCGGCAGCAACATTCAAAAGTCTGATCAAAGATGAAACAATACGATACATCAGAACTTGCAACAACGAAACCGATTTTACAGAGAAAGTCACACAATTTGGTGAAAAATTACAAGACTGACAATATAAAAAATGAAATAGAACGCATTATCAGCGAAACAGATCATAAAAGCAGAAAAAGACATCTTGAACAACAAAAAGAAAGAAAGAACGCCGCCAACAATACAGTAGTCTTCATAACAACATACTAGTATAACCGTACATCGAAATGACAAAAATCAAGCAATCCCTGACAGAAAACTTGAGTGAACTTGTAAAAGATGAAACACTAAAAAACTGTTAAAAAATCAACCAATAATCTCATATAGAAGGAACAGAAATAGAGGCGATACACTTTAATAAGCGCCAGTCTTTACAAAGCGACAACAGCTCGACCTCAGGTTCACACGAACCTACACAAACACATCAAGACCAACCAGTAGACATTCTAGCTTTCCTACTTGAACACCAAACGTAAGTGGAACAACATGCTAACAAATAAAAAACAATCAACCATTCAACACAGCTCACCAATCAAGAATGAATTTTAAGCAACTGATGAAGAAAACTCTGTTTTCGAAACGCAGCGCCAAAGGATCGTAGTGTCACACTTGTCTCTCCGCTCCAGTGTGGAGTAATAACATCAAGACACATAGATTACGGGTACGTCTCGCCATGGCTAAGCAACACTTTACTTAAAATAGCCAAACATGACATACACTTATATAATACACAATTTCATACACAAAACGCAAACAACCCAAATATAAACGATGTGTGGAGTTGCTTTCCCTTTACTACCTAACCTTGGAAATTGTGAAAATCCACATGAGCAACATGTTCCGGATGAAGAATGTGACAGTGGTTATTTTTAATACATGTCCAAATATGCAAATTATGGGACTTATGACCACTTGCCTATAATCTAGATATGGTAGTTAGATTCCTAAACCACTAAAACATGGTGGTAGACACAGACATCACTAGTCTAGGTTTAATATTTAAGTAGTTATGGTCATTTTAAGTATATGGCGGCCATCTTGGACGCCATCTTGAAAATGACGCGTTTCCGGTGGTCAGATTTTGGTAGACTTTTAGTATGTTATTAAGCACATTTGACTCTATAGAAAACCGTTGAGAAACCTTTTGTAGCAATTTTTTAGGGTCAAACCATATTTTCAGCCGACTAGATATAATAAACACTTTTGAATCGATATAGAGTATGTCGCTGCTATAAACGATGATTCTGCGTATGGGTATCCATGTAATGAAGAAATACATTGGTTTTCAAAATAGCGATTTAACAATTTTAATTATGAATTTAGTAGTAGTCGTGACACAAAATTAGATCGTAGCAATGCGACTGAATTGAAATGTAGAAAATGTTATGCTCCCCAATGATGATATAATTCCTTCTTTTGTAAATCGTGGGGGTTTTATTTTATGTCATAATTTACACCAATATAAGATTCGTGTTACCAAGAAATGAAACAAAAGAATGATTTTTCTGTAACTTCTTACCTGTACATTAGTCATTGGCAATCGTTTTTTCTGCCAAAGTCAAAATTCATGAATAAATAGAAACAGGATCGAGGTTTGGCGTGACACAAGATTGCAAGACTAACAAATACTGTAGCTTATTTAAGGGGAAACCTAAGTCCAGCGACTTTGATCGTTTATCCCTTCCAAAATCACCCTTGAATAAAATGCAGCTCAAATTTGCAACATAATTGCACGCGCCGACGACTACGGAGCGACGAAAAGAGACGTTGAAGTAGACGACATTTATGGAAATGAGCTCGGAATCCCATGGGAGGAACGTGCGTGACGTCATCGGCGATACACGAACGTGTGTAACAGTTTACCAAAGCATTGAAGTCTACGACTGTAGCAGTGCAGTTCTGCACGATACGACTCTTTAATGCTAAGTAGCATATAAAAATGATTTACTGTTTTTCAGTTGAGTGCAAAAATCACTCAAGATAGTGGCTAAAGAAAGTCGGGCGAGTTTTAAAACCTTTGAAAGATACAAAGTTATGTTCTACTTCTTTCAAGATGATTATTTTATAAGGGATTTCAGGATTCTGATACCGATACAAGACGATACCACACAATGCAGTTCGTATCTTGACATGCTGAGTCAACCTACTATTGCCGGTTTGAACCAGATAAATATTAATATCGGCGATTTCGGGACTCTAAAATCCGAAGACGAAACTACACAAAGCATCTCTTATCTCGACAGCCCGGGTCTGCGCAATCACCGATATATACCCAATAAATATAGCAATTTCGGGACTATACCTGGTAATATTGATATAACAAGATAATGGAATGACTTCTCGCCTATTGTGTCTCAGCACGGCGGGTCTGACAAATCGCCGATATCATATTTACCCGATAAATATCAATTGCGCCGGGACTCCTAGGCTAATGCAGACGATTCAGTGTGACTGTTTTCGGACGACCTCGGTTTTCGGACATTTAATGACATGCTGTTCGTTGTACTCACTTGGCTCTGTATTGATAGGGTTTTACAAGTCATATGACAGCATATTAAGTCAGGTGACGCTGTTGTCCCGTTGTGGATATTTTTTTTGGACAAGCTATTTCGGGCGCTAAAAATTTTGCAAAGTTAACCACACCGTACGATACAAGGTGTCGAACAAAACACACAGAGACAGCCCATTTCCGATATCTGAGCGCCATACACGTCGAAATATAGTTGCGTCGTCCATGGATTAAACGTAACTAATTTATCACATATTTTTACATGCAGTCTTCTTTACACTGCGGCGACTGCTTCCTTTCTACTAAGGTTTGCACGACCTCACTCAGCCGTCGGTTTGCGCGAACATCCGGTTTTTATCAATAACCAGACGATCTGTTCTCTCGAGAACGAACCATGAAATATTGGGCAAAGTGAGAAAATACCTCAATGTGTAGCAACCTGGGGTGTTCGTTATTTGTGGGGGTTCGAATCCCGTTTGGGTTATAGTAAAATTTATATTTCTTTAACCTGAGTGGACAGTATTGCTGGTGGATATTTACTTGTTCCCGAGTCTATCTGATAGCTCAGTAAAAAGCTTCGTGCTTTTCCGATTACTATATGTGTGTGTACTGTGTCTGTGTGTCGTCTGCTCCACGCACACCGTTTGCTCGGTCGCGCACAGAATTGCAACATCTAAGTCGGTTACTGTGACCAACTCTTTTTGGTTGGAAGCAGTGGCCGACTGGTTTTGTGTGAGGCCTATCAGCCAGGCGATGTTGCCGTGAGTGTGTGGGGGTTCGAATCCCGTTTGGGTTATAGTAAAATTTACATTTCTATGACCTGAGTGGACAGTATTGCTGGTGGATATTTACTTGTCCCCGAGTCTGTCTGATAGCTCAGTAAAAAGCTTCGTGCTTTTCCGATTACTATATGTGTGTGTACTGTGTCTGTGTGTCGTCTGCTCCACGCACACCGTGTTGCTCGGTCGCGCACAGAATTGCAACATCTAAGTCGGTTACTGTGACCAACTCTTTTTGGTTGGAAGCAGTGGCCGACTGGTTTTGTGTGAGGCCTATCAGCTAGGCGATGTTGCCGTGAGTGTGTGGGGGTTCGAATCCCGTTTGGGTTATAGTAAAATTTATATTTATTTACATATCAAAGAAAAAATGCATTTCATGAATTTATTATCTGAATAGAATCATGAAATACATATGTAAAATGAAGTGCGAGTGAATGTTATTTGTCATCGGCGGTGTTTACTGTTTCTCTGCCTGGGAAACATGCATCCGTTCGTGTGACCTCAAAGTGTTTACACTGTACGCAAACATTAGAAATTTTAGACTTCACATCTGTTGCCGCTGACGTCAAACATTGGTTCGTAAAGCTCATCTCTTTCTCTCGCTTGTATATTACAGGCAGTGAGAAACCATGATGCAACAAGAAATAGAGCGTAGACAGGAATACTATGAGACGAGTATTGCCGGTGGTACCGTGAACAGACCATACACAGACCTACGAACTGGTAATTTCGATCTTTTACCGGAGTTCATTGGTCCAGAGCCGAGGCTTATCAAACCGCTGCCAGAAGATGATTCAGAAGTCGAATGGTTTTTGTAAATATTCGACGAGGATCTGATAAGATTCATTACCCGATGCACTAATCGTTACGCTAGACAGAGGAGAAGGGCAAATGACAGGGAACGGCAAAGATCGGCCTGGACACCGACGACAGTTGTCGAAATGAGAGCATTTATTGGAGTGATGGTGCTATTCGGAATTTGCTGGCAGCCTGAAATCCAGCTGTATTGGTCGGACCATGTTTGCTTCGGTCATAATTTCATCAAGAGAACTTTTTCCCGTGATCGCTTCAAGCTACTGATGCGATATTTATACTACAGCACACAGCTGTACTGTGCTCGTAACACAGCCATGTATACAGCCCAAAAAATATGTCAGAAACGGGATAGGATGTTGAAAGTACGAAATGTCATTGATCGAGTGAATGCAAACAGCGGAATGCACCGGAGCCCGATGTGCGAACTGGCAATCGACGAAGGAGTCATCCCCTACCGGGGCCGCACAAAGAATGTTCTCTACAATCCAGCAAAACCGCACATATATGGAATGAGAGTTTACACTCTCAGTGAGTCCGCCAAGGGTTACGTTTTCAACGACGAAGTCCATCAACCTGTCACTGATAACTGTCATCACCCGCTTGATCCCGATGCTGCAGACGACCCCCGAGTTTTCAGGGGAAACAGACCTGGGCAAGTTGTTTCCCGGCTGATTCGACCTTACTATGAGTTAGGACATCATGTCATTATAGACTCATATTACACTTCTGCCCCGTTGTTTGACCATCTCTACGTGCATAATATTGCTGCCACGGGAACCTGCAGGATGTACACCTTAGGTTTTCCCGATGAAATAAAAAATGCAGCAAACTATGATCCACAAGTCGTACCGCCTGATGCTGACGACGAAGAGCGATGGCCACGTGGTAGTTTCTCGGTATTTCAAGACGGCGCAATGACAGTATGTGCCTGGAAAGACAAAAAAATGGTGAAATTTATGAGCATGGCAGTCTCTGCACGAAGACCGAATTGAGTGCTAGTGAGGCGCCGATGTAAAGATAAAAGAACCGGTGCTTTTGAACGAATTGAGGTAATATGCCCGAACGTTGCTGTCATGTACAATCAGTACTTCAGAGGTGTTGACTTGACCGATCAACAGCTGGCTTACTACACGCCAGGTCAATCATCGCCACGGTGGCATAGAGCTGTGTTTTACCACGAGCTGAACAAGGCACTCATGAACGCTTTCCACAACATGGCATCAGTTCATGGATACTGTCAAAGTGGATCGAGATACAGACGTCAGCTCATGTTTTGCGCCCAAGTAGCAAAACAGTTGATCTGTAGTTTCTCATGTCAGCAACGTCCCCCAAGAGGAACTAGTCTGATGGCACCATGTCTCATTCCTACCAATGTGGAAAGAGTTGGTCATCGAATGGGTCGCAATCCAGACGGAAGACGTAGTTGCGTGATGTGTCGACGTGCAGGACGGATAGTAGACCATGGAACTCGTCCCAATCGTGTTCATGAGACAATCAACTGTTGCCTCACTTGCCAGTTATGTGTGAATGCCATTTGCAGAGGACCACAGAACTTGACTATGCACGGACTGAACATTTGTCAGTATTACAACCCTTTATTACACAGTTGACATGGAAATAAAAAAACATTCACTCGCAAACTATCGGTGAGTACGATGTACTTTTGTGTGTGAATGTGTGAAGTGAATGATTGAGTCTAACACGTTTGCGTTTGGGGTAAAGATCGAGTTATGATTGCAGAATAATGAGGCTGAAACACTTGTTAAAACACAATATAACTTTCGAACGGGTGTTTAGCACAGCTTTAAAAATTTACTCCAGATTACAAACAAATAGCCTTTGTGATGTTCTTAAATGGCAGAAAATTCAATGCAATGCCTACCACTCTAGCAGGAGAAAATGCAACTGGAGACACCTAACTGTCTATCAGCCTGCATTACCAATCTTAGTGTGACGAGTTTGCCTCCGAGTGAAGTCCCACGCATGATTTATTGCTCGGAGCATAACACTTAAAAATAGAAAACCAAATATTTATGGGAAACGATTCTAGATCTATAATTGGGCAGTCGCCAGCTGCTCGCTGATATGCATGCGTCACTACAGGACGATAAGAATAATTCCGTGAACACATAGTCGCCGCAACTGAAATTCCGCAATCGTTTGAGTGTGGCATGATTTAACATTTCACAGTAAATTTGAAGTCACCAATAGTTTCGTTTGGGATAACATATTTATCACCTTTCGATAGCAGCCATCATGTCTTATGTCACGGTTCACAAACCAATCGCAAAGTATACTGTGTAGTCAGGCTCAGTAAGCTGCCGCGAGCAGCCAGTGAGTCTAGCATTACCAGTGACGAAGAAGAGTATCTTAATCCAATGATTTATCAAAAATTCTTCACTGTTTCAGTGAACTGTCACTTTCAATAGCAATTACATTTTCAATCTTGCTATTAAAGGGTTAAGCCATCAAAGTATCTTACCAATGGTGCAATCATATGTAACTAAAAATTATAGATGAACAGGTTCAGGTGTAATCCTTTCCAATTGATTGGATACTGGCAGTATTATCAGTATACTCTGTAAATTTGTGACACTACTGCATAGGACCTTTACGTCCACTGACACAGGCGACACGCTCGAGCATTATGTTTGAGAATCCATTGGACTTGTAAAGGTGATATGAAGGTTTTGGACTTTTTACGAAGCACCATCAACATTATATACACTCAACTGTTCGTGTATTAGTGAAACTATGTTTCAGTAGGCTGCGAAGTCTCAATGGTGAAGATCCTAAAAGAATGTTTGCAAATCTTGTGTTATAATTCAGGACTTGCAAGGAAAGCCCTGTGACCATTAAACCATCTTTCTGCTGTTTACATATCAAAAAAGTGGTATCCCTGACAGTTAATAAATCATATATACTGCTGTCTGCAATGTGTACTAGTGATCATCTCTTCTTGTCCGTAATTCAGTATGTTTAGCCACAAGCATTTTCCACCGACCACCTTTGCATGTGTTACGTGTATGACTGTACTTTGAGGTGGAAGAAAATAAATCGAACTGTATTATATTCTCACACACTTGTCAAAGAAAGAAGACGATGCGAAAACTGTAGATCACGGCAAATGTTGTGAGCTCTTGGCAGCTTGTGTGTACCTGTATGACCGCAAAGTATCGTACATTAGAAATATGATGACGGTCAGAGATGTTGGCAGAGCATCGTTACAAGGCTGCCTTCGAAGCAATCCTGATTGCCATGCGAAATCCTACCTCGAAGGATTCCAAAAAGGAGTTATAACCTCATTTGATATTGTAAATTATATCCGTTGCGCTCATTCAAAAATTAGGCTCTTCGGCGATATTTAAGAACACGGTAGAATGGACACCCAGATGACAAAAATTACAAATAACTTTCAAAACTCACCTAAAGACAGCAACAACTTGACTATTTGTGGTGTGTATTATTTGGATGGAATAACAACTATATCAATGATCGTCTTTGGAGCTAATCAGTACTTTGCTGTGTTCTGTCAAGTTTAGCGATTGATTCTAGCTTTCAACTTCTGCGGCTAGTTAATGTTTAATGATCTACAGTCTTAAACCACGACCTCAGATTGCATTGTTCTATTTACAATGCTCGTAAAACATTACCACAATATTATTTGGCAACGTTCCGATAAAGGTTAGTCTATTAGACTGCCACTTTCTGAAACACTCTCGAATGACGCGA
Source organism: Ptychodera flava (assembly GCF_041260155.1). Classification (NCBI taxonomy): domain Eukaryota; kingdom Metazoa; phylum Hemichordata; class Enteropneusta; family Ptychoderidae; genus Ptychodera; species Ptychodera flava. The sequence continues at coordinate 25,988,569 of NC_091928.1, read as the reverse complement.
GAGACATTGTGAAATATGATGAGAGAGAGAGAGAGGTCTGGTTGGTTTTATATATCATTAGAGTTTCAAAACCTACTACGACCGTCGCGAGACGACCATGAATCTTATGATTTGCCTGGACATAAATTTACTTTTTTCCATTATCGTCAACAAATCATTGACATCGCATTCCACTTTGTGAGGAGAATAACAAAGGGAAATTCACGTAATTATTGAAATGTGGAGACCTTTATGTAATTTTTTATTGAGTTTTTGCGATGAAATACACGACAGATTATCATTGCATTAACTTTTACAAATTTAACAATGAACGCACCTGCAAGCGTATCTGCTACATACTTCCTGGTGCATTCGTTGTTGACTTTTTCAAAGCTGATCCGTTGACAATCTCGTGACAGCGTCCACAGATTTTTAACTTGCCCCTTATTGCTTTGGCGCAATATGCAGTCACACCAATCAAATAATAGATGCAAATACTGACACAACCTCACATTAGATTGTCAACGATCAAATACATGACACAGTGAAGGAGAAGAAGAAATCTTTAAAACCCGGCACTAAAGTAAGACGAAGTCTAAATCTTTATTAGCAATATATATTACAGTAAAACCTTTTAAGATAAGGTAAACAAGGGCAGCAACAAACCTTTGGTGCGACCAAGGCTCCCCTATCCCCGTCCCCGACCCCGGGGACGGACATGTAAGCTTCCCCTTTGCGTAATGGAGATCCTTATGTGTTTATACTACCTTTGACCCTTTCTCGTCGATGGTTTGGCCCGAACCTCTTGTAATCAATATTGATGTGGACCAGCTTACTCCGAATCGGGGTACGAACTGGTTGAACCAAATGTTTTCTTGAAACTAAAACGTGGCAGATACAGAGACATGTGATGTATGTTAATCATTAGTGGTAAGAAAGTGTGTGTGTAGAGAGAGAGGGTGGCGGGTAAAGAGTACAGAACTGGACACGTTACCGCTAAACTTTCTTGTTGTATTTTTTGTGTGTGTTCAATGTTGTCCATTATGTAACATTCAATAGCGTTATTATTTATTTCGAGTCCCTTTCTCAATTCAAGTGTACCTCCCGAATGAAGCCTCATGGTATTCTGCTGTCCCCCTCAAAACGTTTGTGGAAGCAGCCTAAGAGGCGTTTTTACAAGTCACAACTCACACCAGATACCTAATCTACTCCGTTTTAATGCAAACACAAATACTGTGCATAAAAGACTTGCCCTCACATTGATAAAAAATTAGGTAAAGTTGGTAAGGAATTTTTTTGTTGTAGTATATTCATAATGCTGTCATGGAGGCCAAAGCTCCAGCTGCCATTTCAATTTACACTAATGAACATGCCAAACGCAGCAAATTGAGCAAGAAAATCAATGGACTGAAACCCATTTTCTAGACAATTAAGAAATAGTGTTGAAATACTTTTATAACTATGATTAGCGCCTACCTTGTACAAGAAAATCTGTTTCTTAATGTGTCATGTCTGGAAACAGTGAGACTATTTCAAACAATCTAACAACCTACGCCCACGCTTCACACAAGCTTTACTGATAAAGATATTTTCGCAAAACACTAGTATATTTTGATCATAAATGCGCTTTTTATTGCCCTGATTAGGTTTGTGCGCGATGTGTGATAGCGAGTATGTGAGCCTGAGTGCTTCATGATCTCTACAACGTGTGGAGGGGTCGCAGTCAGAAAAATTGTGACAACTCAGCTCGGTTATAGAACAACTCATTTTAGAGTAGGGATTAAGCCAAACGCTTTTGAATGTAATGTCTACGCTTTGTGACTGGGTGTCTATGATTTCGTCTCGAAAATCCACTGTAGTTTTACCAACAGTAGTGGGTCTTATCAATTGAAAACTTCTTTCGTGTTTTGTGACGATATTTTCATATTGAATCACTTAATTTCCTGTGTTTATTGACGAGTAACGAGTCAGCTTGTTCCCTTCTAAGGAGTCATGTAAAACTTAACTTTACCTCAAATATACTACATTCTGTTTCGATGTGGCGTGCAGTACGGCTAAAATATCTCCGCAAAAATATAGCATGAGCGACGATTATTGCTAGATTTTTTTACTGGAGGGGAAAATGTCAACCTACGGTGAGGGAAAAGTCAGCCTGGCAAGCTAAAATTAGCTGGATAAATGATGAGTATCGAGCAACAAGTGAAAAATTACTTCATGATTATTTTAGCGAGGACTTTGAACCAGGTAGATCATATGGACTGCACACGTCACAAGGTATCGCATGTGGGCGAGAATTTTATGTTAAATAAGCTACAGGACTTGTAAGTCTCGCATTCTTGTGTCACGCCAAACCTCGTTCCTTTTTCTATTTATTCATGAATATCTACTTGGACAGAAGCATACAGGTGTGACTTTATATAAAAGTCAGTCTTTTGTTTCATTTCTTGATCTAAATTATGACGTAAAATATAAATCCAAAGATTTACAAAAGAAGGAATTTATCATCACTGACCTAGGCAGTATAACGTTTTTCTACTTTTCTATTCAGCTACATTGCAATCTAGTTTGTATCACTATTACTAAATTCATAATTAAAAATGTTAAATCGCTACTTTGAAAACAGATGTATATCCACAGAACGTCCGATTCGATATTCTTATGCCCAATCAAACGGTTTCAACATCTAACATGGAAGGACTAGGTTATAGCTTTGTTTGATGTTAATAGCAGTCAGCTTGCAATGGCGTCCAAACGAACCTATGTAGCTGTGTAACTGCTTATAATGTAGTCTTAGCAGTTATTTATTGGAAATAGTTCTAGTAGCTTTTAGTTCCATCCGTTTTGATATTCTTATGCAAACTAATAGTTTGAAATAATTTGTTCATTTCGTCATCACCCTATCATCAAGGCAGCTTTGATATGTTTTTGTTTTCAAAGGATTGGATATAATAAACAATTTGAATCAATATAGGATATGTCGCTGCTATAAACCATGATTCTGCATATGGATATCGACATAATGTTGAAATACAGTGACTTTCAAAGTAGCGATTTAATATTTTGAAGCACTGGATTTAGTAGCAGTCGGGATACACATTAGATTGTTGCAATGTGACTCAATAGAAATGTAGACCAGATATGGACTGAAAATGCTCACGTTTCATTATATATTGCAGTTTTGTGTACATTTAAACTTTTGCCATATATTTCCAACTTCATTTAAAGTGTTCATGATCAACATCATGAAAAATGTTCAGCACATCATCATCAGATATGCACATTATAAATTACCTGACATGGAAATGCGAAATGACTTTCAATATTGTTTTACCTGGTATCACCAATGTACATAGCATGTTTCACCAACTTTGATCAAGTAAATAGAGATATATATCCTTAAAGTTGCAATATGGATCAGAATTGACCTTCATATTTCGAAGATTTAACTTTATAGAAAAATCCATAACAATATCATTTGCAGATTCGACCATTAACAGGAACATGGGGATAGCTCTAATTCGAGTAATTTGATTTAATTACCGAATAAATTGCTGTTTGGGTACGTACTGTTTGCGAGAGTAAAGCACATAATTTGATACGTCATTTTTACTATTTGAATATGTACGCATACACTGCAAATTTTTCTGGTTTGCGGGCCAGCTAAATTCAAGCCAAAAATAAACCGGCTTGTTTGTCAGTAAACGGATTGTTTCGAGTTGTGACTTTTGGCTTATATTTGGCTTTCTGGCATGCCAAGTCTGGTTTCTGTGCATACCAGTTTTGGTTTTGATACAGCATATATACATGCCAAGCAAAGATCACTTCAGCTTGCCAGTAAGCCAGTTAGTACTGAACAATGGTTTACAGGCAATCCACTCTTATGTGAACTAGGCTTGCTAGCAAGCCATGTTTTAGATACTGTGGCTTGCCCATATACCAGATAATGCTGAACAGTGGCTTATTTGTAAACCAATACCACACTTCTCTGGCTCAACAGTAAGCCAATTCTGGTTCCATCTGGTTTGAAGATAAGCCAATATTACTCCAATGTGGCTTACGAACAAACCAATTTCTGACTAATTATGGTTTACAAGCAAGCCACTATAAGGATTCCTCTGGTTTACCAACAAGCCATTACAAGCTGGCTTGCAGACATGCCACTCTAGGGCTTTTGTGTGGCTTGCTGACAAACCAGTTCAATATTAGCCATATTGCCGGGGGGAGGGGGGATAATTATTTCTGACCATCCTTCAAATTTAAATTGGATTTCTTCAAATTTTGCAGACGCAGGGGAGGATTATTATCCCATGGAATGGCCTATTGGGTCCTCTATGTGATGGAGCTACACAAAGCAGGACTGTAAAATATCTGAAACACAAACAACAGCTGAAATAGTTAGAAATCCTGCATGCAAGCTACATTAAAAAAAACAACAACAATCATCTAAATTAATTTCAGATTAACATTTATTGCAATTTACAAGAAATGAAACAGTAATTGTTGCAACATAATTAAATCTGATACTTACAAGGGTATACTCACTGAAAATGACATTCTTATGAATGCTACTTGTAAGATCATACTGATAACATAATTTGATGTTATAAAGTTTACCTCATGCATCTGATGCAAAATTGCTGTCTGTTTCACCGGGAAATCCCCTGCGCATTACAGACCACTCATAATTGTCAGCACATTTAGTTCACATCCCAGCTATGTCAAGCCAGAAGTACTCTACAAATTGACAAGTTCCTTTCAGACATCTGATGTAATTAAACTTTGAAACCCTAGATAACTAAGCAAACCCAGCATAACATTGTCTCTTTCCATGCTGCAGAAGATTACACCTTCAAGAAACAACACAAACTGCTTGCTCCTTCATAGACGAGCATACCTAAACAGGGCTGCTGCTTTGCATCTCTTCCTTGGAGTTTTCCAGTATCCTGGAATATAAAAGATGTAAACATTTAAAATTTGAGGCACAGGGTTAGATCATGGTAAAACACTCAGTGCCAAGCTACTAGTACAATGAGGGCAAGGCCTATCTACTGGTATGTTTAGGGAATTTGTGCAAGTATATTGGAATGTTCATTGGCAGCATTCTAAATTACAGTCATGTTCTTAAACACATATATTACATGATATTATCAAATCTTTCTTGGTGCACCAATAATCTGACATGACTACTCAGGGTAAAGTCTCTTAGCATGAAAAAGATAGCTCTTACAAGTTATTGTCAATGTCATTGACCTTGCTGCATCACTGCACTGGCAAAAATGTGTAAAACTATGGTTTGAATGTCATGATAATGAATTTCAAATCCAGAATATCAAAATGAATATATTACAAGGCAAGATATATTAGAGTCACAGTGCAATGTGGTTTTGAGACTTGCAAAGAAGTTAGAAAGACTTTGAGAAAGCATTTTATCACTCTGGGTATGCAACAGCCATCATTGATGATATACTTCACATGTATATAGTTTGAAATAAGTAAATGAGGCTCCATTAACTGTAACTTTTGGCTACTTCTTCAGTATTTCACTACTGTTTATCATCTACAGTTTCTTTGCCTACTTTCCTCAGTATACTAAAATGCCAAGTACTATGTTTGTAAACACAGCCTGTATTTTTATCATTTTATAATTGACAAATGAATTCTTGTCCAGCCCTCAATGAAATTTCAACAATAACAATGCTACATGTACGTACTGTACTGAGTAGCTAAACATTGAGGATTTCATCATGCTTCAATGATTTGAATGGGAAACTGCAGTTGATAAGCAGAACAAAAATGCTGGCACAAAGCCCCCAAGTTGTGGCTAATGGAGATCAGAACAATAGAACTAAGCCATAATCTACTAAGGTACCGTCAGTTTTTACGGCCGGGGGGGGGCGGCAAAATCCAGGGGGGGTCATCAAAATTTTGGAATCCGCAAAGGGGGGGTCATCGCTTTTTCACTGGTAAGAAAGGGGGGGTCACCACATTTTCAAAAACATAATACCAACAATAAAGTTCACTTTATGCCATTGCCATGATCGACCCTCTTTACCGGCGGGCCGCCTTCGGCGGCCCACTACAATAAATATACATTATGTATTACCCATGACCCTCTTAACAGGCAGACGCCTTTGGCGGCCCACTCCAATTAGGTTTACTTCATGCAATGGCCATGATCGACCCTCTTTACCGGCGGGCCGCCAGCGGCGGCACACTCCAATAAATTGATGTTATGTAATACCCCACGGCAATCTGAATGGCCGTGCGCCTTCAGCAGCCCTGTCCAGTAAAGTCTACTTTATGCAATAGCCATGATCGACCCTCTTTACCGGTGGTACCGGTGGCCCACTAGAATAAAGTTGACTTTACGTAATGGCCCATGACCCTCTTAACCGGAGGGCTGCCTTTGGCGAACCACTCCAATAAAGTTCACTTTATACAATGTCCATGGACATGAGTTGTCTATTGAAATGAAGTTAAAAATTGCCTTACAGTCGTCCTAATTAATAGACGTTTCAATGGATGTGGCTGAGAAGTTTGTGCACTGGCATCTCTGCTACACAAAGAAAGTGCGCGGCGTACCGGAGTTCAAATCCAAACCATGCGGGTAAATTTGACGTATGGGTTTTAGTTATTTTTAAGCGGGGGGGGGGGGGGTCATCAATTTTCTTCGTCTGACAAAGGGGGGGTCATCTTTTTTTCACGAAAAATGCAGGGGGGGTCTATATTTTTTTGAACACCGGCGACAAGATTTTGCCGCCCCCCCCCCAGCCGTAAAAACTGAACGCTCCCTAAGTAAACATATGATTCATGTGAATGAGGGTATGGTTGATGGTCATATTGGCCTTTTATCTTGAAATAAATTGACAAATGCAGATTTGACATGGCCATGTCCTTGTACAACATCCTAGCACAGCTTTGACGAGCACTCTGTGTACCACCCATGTACCTGATAACACTGTAGCAGGGGTAATTTTATACACATCCAGATATAGGAATGTGTGCTGTAGGTATGTGACATGCCTAGCGCTATATGCATGTACCAGAAGTGCTGATCACCTCCCTGTACCAGGACCTGTGTTCAGCATTTGAGGCACAGTGATGAACACATCCACATACCAGCTGTGAAATTTTCAGCCCCTTTTTAGGGAGCGTTCAGTTTTTTACGGCTGGGGGGGGGGGCCGGCAAAATCTTGTCGCCGGTGTTCAAAAAAATATAGACCCCCCTGCATTTTTCGTGAAAAAAAGATGACCCCCCCTTTGTCAGACGAAGAAAATTGATGACCCCCCCCCCCCCGCTTAAAAATAACTAAAACCCATACGTCAAATTTACCCGCATGGTTTGGATTTGAACTCCGGTACGCCGCGCACTTTCTTCGTGTAGCAGAGATGCCAGTGCACAAACTTCTCAGCCACATCCATTGAAACGTCTGTTAATTAGGACGACTGTAAGGCAATTTTTAACTTCATTTCAATAGACAACTCATGTCCATGTCCATGGACATTGTATAAAGTGAACTTTATTGGAGTGGTTCGCCAAAGGCAGCCCTCCGGTTAAGAGGGTCATGGGCCATTACGTAAAGTCACTTTATTCTAGTGGGCCACCGGTACCACCGGTAAAGAGGGTCGATCATGGCTATTGCATAAAGTAGACTTTACTGGACAGGGCTGCTGAAGGCGCACGGCCATTAAGATTGCCGTGGGGTATTACATAACATCAATTTATTGGAGTGTGCCGCCGCTGGCGGCCCGCCGTAAAGAGGGTCGATCATGGCCATTGCATGAAGTAAACCTAATTGGAGTGGGCCGCCAAAGGCGTCTGCCTGTTAAGAGGGTCATGGGTAATACATAATGTATATTTATTGTAGTGGGCCGCCGAAGGCGGCCCGCCGGTAAAGAGGGTCGATCATGGCAATGGCATAAAGTGAACTTTATTGTTGGTATTATGTTTTTGAAAATGTGGTGACCCCCCCTTTCTTACCAGTGAAAAAGCGATGACCCCCCCTTTGCGGATTCCAAAATTTTGATGACCCCCCCTGGATTTTGCCGCCCCCCCCCCCGGCCGTAAAAACTGAACGGTACCTTACCCTTGTCACATAAAAGCTTACCTCCCTGTACCAGCCTTATTGTAAACACACAGTGCAATTGTGCCTATGCAGACATTCATGTACCAGTTATGTTGGAATTTCCCTATTAGAGAACTGTACACATTGCTTCTACAAGGCTGATTTGGAAGCAAATTTTCAAGCTCATTTTTTCAAACCCATGTTACATGTACTATTTGCAAAACTATTGTACAGGACTGTTGACACACTAGGTACATGGATGTGAAATGCAGCTGTGCTACTTATTTTTCTACTATACTGAGGATATTATTTTAATAGCTGGTAGTCTCTGTAGCTTCTCAGAGCTGGTACAGGTATTTGCACATCCCTGAACCAGCCCTCAGAATGTAACAGGGCTGTGAGAGATTTCCAGTGTAGGGTTACACGGACATCGTTGTACTGAATCTGATAGAAATTATAAATCCAGCATGATGAAAACTCCATCATCTGTAGCCATTGGCAATTTCCAAGTAGTTTTGTTGTGTGTATATACTGCAGTTTCTTGTTCTACTTCTTAAGGCATAATGAATGTCTAACATACATTATCAACCCAGTTCATATGTGTACAGCATGTGGTTATTGTTAAAAATCTAATTTCAGTCTGGAATAGAATTCATTTGTCAACAATAACAATGGTTGTTAAGCATGTACACAGTACATTGTCAAGCAGAACACTGGTATTCAAGAGACTGTTATATAGCTATCAAAACTGCAGTTTGTACACACAACAATGAAGATTGAAAATTGCTAAAACTTACAGCTAATGTCAGAGCAAACTAGTCAAGGCACATTATGTGCCTTGACTAGTTTGTACTGAATCACAGTAACAAATTTTTTCAACAAGCAATACTTACGTAACAACTGTTACCATTTTTCCAACTGCAGTTTTTCCACCAAAGACACTCTTGAGAACCAAAAATGTTTGATGCCTGTTTAAAAATAAGGGAAATGGCAAATTATGTTTTGATACATCAGACTAAGATTCAATATCATAAACCAGGTGCAAGCAAGTGGCTCCCCTCATATGATTGATTATAACAATAAAACGTTTAAACATTTCTGTCTGTTGTGTGACCACGACAAAGATAATATGTCACAGATATGTAATAACAGCTGAAATTTAAACAAAACCCAAAGTGTTAGTGTAATATGTGGAAATATGAGGAACATTCATGCCTGATGTAATTATTATCACTGCACATAACGATACTTGATCACCTTTTATATTCCCTCTTTGAATTCCATATCTGAGGGCAGAGTCTTCATTCTGCTTACACATTGTACTCAGAGAATCCATTGTTAATTTGTGGAGCTGAAGGCATTTTCTGTATCAAGTATGTTATGTCCTGGACAATCTGTTGAAAAAGAAACAAATAATTATCTATTACCCGTAAGTGGAAGTCAATAGTCACATTTGTACAGGAAGTTATTTGCTGAAAATGAATCACTTTAATATTTACCCGTCTTGAGTGACAAGATGGCTCACAAAATTTGTGTAAGCAATGTTGAAGGACCCAAGTTCAAATCATGCTGTGGAAACATAAATTTGCCTTGAATAACAGAATCAACCATTACATCTTTTTGGCCAAAGGATTTGTGAGGTATGTGTCTGTATTAAATCATCAAAGTTGCCTGTTTGAGGTTATTATCAACATCATCCATGAAACAGTATGTTTGTTATTGAAAGAATAGCATGAGGATTATACCTGCAAATAAGCTGTGGCAAGTCAGTTTGCCTGAAAATCACACAGAAAGGTAGCTTGACCACAAATGTGCAGTTTTACTCACTTTTTCTGGTAAAATGGGGCATCTCTTTACTGTGGCAATAGCTCTTGTTGCAGCTATTTGTTGGTGTCTCCGTCCTATACAATAATGAAAAAGGGTTATCAAATGCAATTTTCCTGTGAACTGATGGATGACAAAATTTAAATGATTGCCATCTTTCCGTTCAGGATGGACAATAGCAAGGAGTTATTAAATATACAGCGGACTACGGACGACGTACACCGGACGACGCATCCATGATCCACCTCTCAGAATAGCCCTGCGTACAGGTCTGTGTGTTCCCGGCGTTATAACTTATAGTTATACGGCCTCCGGCTCCGCCACAGCCCTGCAACGGTCTATGAAGATAACTGGGGTCTCTGCGGTCCGGATGAGGACTGCAACGAAAACGCTGTCTTTTTGGACGAAATTCTGCTCTATCGGGGCAAAACCCTTTCCCTGCCTACCTTAACCTCCTTACCGACCCAAGGAAAGATGCGATTAACTTCTCCTAACATCCAAAACCGCTCGTTTTCTGAAACATAACGTACTCGACAAGTTGTTTACCCACGGGGATCGCCATTTTGAATCTCGCTGCAACAACCCCAGTTATCTCCATAGACCGTTGCAGGGCCCCCAGGGCTAGCTAGTGGTGGAGACCGTACAACGCCGGGAACACACAGACCTGTACTCAGGGCTACTCGTAGAAAAGCTCCTCGTCGCTGACCAGCTGACACAGTGGAGCTAAGAAAACGCATTTGATTATTCACCCAGCACGGACGATTTCGGGGAAACACATTCATTCGCGGTCGTGAAAAGCCATACAAACACGATAAACATACACCCGTCCATGGCGGTATGTCGAAGACAATGGCGAATGGTTGTGACAAGGAAATTTTCACCTTTTCCGACAATACTCAAACGCATGTACATTACTTAAAATGGTTCAAGCTAACCGATATGCTTTGAGGAAAAAATAAGCCCGGTTTAAATCAATGACTTTGCAAATCTTCCACGGAATATGCAAAAACAAACTTACGTTTGATTTGTGGTTGTGCATTCCAAGACGTCGGTTGCAACTTGCATCTGATCATGACCCGTGTATATGTGGTGGCGAATAGCTATCGTTGAGGTACATAACCAGTTCTTGCTTGCGAAGTAATTCTTCATCGGTGACGGAAGCCATTACTGTCGACTTGTGCCGGAGTACGGAATCGTAAGCGCTGATACGATCGTAATAACGCCTCGGCTACGGTGCGAAGGCCAGTCGAATTCGGAATTTTGGCGCGCGCAGTATCTGTGCCACACAGGAATTAATACGCAACTGCCTAAAGTGAAGGGATGGGGATTCCACTAGCCAGCGGTCCCTTTAAGAGTACGATCAATCAACAAGTACTATAATTCTTACATATGTCACAGACATATAATATCTATAACGAAGTTTAAACATTGGTTTGGTGAATCATTGTGTAAAATTGAACTATTTTAAAGTGTAATGTTACAAAGGGTGAAACGACGGTCAAAGGTTAAGGACTTCCTCCTTGTACGCTGCTTTGGTAATTTGAACGACCGTCTGAATATCAGTTGCGTTTGCTATGGCTTGTGTATATTTTTGGCACGTTCAGGGGCATAGAACATCCATTTCAAACATGTCCTTATTAATAAAATGCGTCGGACTTGTCCCAGGATCAAGGCTGTGGCCTGGCAAAAATTAAGGATATGCCTACAATCCGGGCCTACAGAGAATAGCATTGATCGCGATTTCAGGTTTGTTAGCCTACTACTGCACGCGCGCATTCGGCCAATGCATGCGTGACTCACGGTTGTGGTAGCTTTAGTCTGAGCCACAGGCGCTTGGCACATTGCTGGGATAATAATCGTATTTAATATGTAGAGTTGATTATTTAGTAAAAGAATCACCGTACGTGAGATATTAGTGTAGGCCTATAGGCCTACATGTTGACTGGCATTATACCGAGTGGCTATGGCTGCCTGGCTCGGGCCAGGCGAACGCACTGCATAATCATCAATGTGTAGAATGTCTACATGACTTGATTATTTAATAAAGAATAACGGTACGTGATATTACTGTACATGTCGGCTAGCTTAAACCGAGCGGCTGTAGCTGCAGGGCTTTGGCCCGGCTTGAGCCCGTTGTCCCTGTCCACTGCTGCACAGACATAACTCAAGGCGTGAAAGCTTTTCACCGCCCGATTTCATAAATCAGCGAAATTCAGATCTCTGAGCGTTTTCGGTGATAAAACTGGTCATCGGTCAGGTGGTTGCATAAACAATCGATCGACTGGCCCTTTTGCCTAAAATCATACCTTACCCTATGCTACTGGCAAGAAATCGTCCTGAAATCGGCTGGGCACACCAACCCAGCGCCGGCCATTTTGAATAAGCTTCCTGCAACGTACGCGTCCAATGAGAGAAGAGCAATTGAAAGACAATACGTCATCTGCCAAGGGTTGTATGCACAAGCGCATACATTGCATGCAGCTCATTCAAAATGGCCGGCGCTGGGTTGGTGTGCCCAGCCGATTTTAGGACGATTTCTCGCCAGTAGCATAGGGTAAGGTATGATTTTAGGCAAAAGGGCCAGTCGATCGATTGTTTATACACCACCGATGACCAGTTTTTATCACCGAAAACGCTCAGAGATCCTGAATTTCGCTGATTTATGAAATAGGCCGGTGAAAAGCTTTCACGCCTTGAGTTTATGTCTGTGCAGCAGTGGACAACGGGCCCAAGCCGGGCCAAAGCCCTGCAGCTACAGCCACTCGGTTAAGCTAGCCGACATGTACAGTAATATCACGTACCGTTATTCTTTATTAAATAATTAAGTCATGTAGACGTTCTACACATTGATGATTATGCAGTGTGTTCGCCTGGCCCAAGCCAGGCAGCCATAGCCACTCGGTATAATGCCAGTCAACATGTAGGCCTATAGGTTTACACTAATATCTCATGTACGGTGATTCTTTTACTGAATAATCAAGTCGTATATAGACATTCTACATATTAAATACGATTATTATCCCAGCAATGTGCCAAGCGCCTGTGGTCTGAGCCATGAATTATTGTGGTTTTTATTTTCGTCGTTGTCTTGGAAAATGTTGACAATCCGACGTATAGGCTCTACATTTATTTTTGCATGTTAATGAAAGAAAAATGACGTCATTTGAGATCAACGCTTTTAATTGTCAATTAGGCCAAATTCCTTCAATTTGTTTTGTGCCCACAGACTTGAAGCAAGTCCATGTCTTTTGTTCAATTGAAAACTTCACAAAATTGTATCGCCCAAAATTAAAGCTGATCAATCTGTTGCACTGAATGCGCATGGTCCTCCCTATCGTGCGATTTATATAAGGCCTGTCAAGTCGTGACGTGATGTAAAATTCTGGTTTAGAAATTAACCAGTGACTGATGATGACAATGGCTTGAAAACAGGCCGATTAATTCCATAAACTTGAATGGTTTAAACTCAAACCATGCCCACAAAGTTGCCACTTGTGGTTGGCTTAAAGATGAGCCAATGAATTTGTCGGTATATAAACAAACCAACGATGCTCGTGGCTCAAATTTAAACCGATAAATTATATTGTCACGGGCTTAAAAAGAAGCCATTCGGCTTAAATTTATACCATGACGGGCTTGATAATAAGCCACCAATGTATTGGTATGAATACACGCCATCCATACTCTGTGTGGTGGCGGGACTTCAAACCATAACAACCTTAGAGGATTTCGGGCAAACCGAAATATTTCAAACATATACACACTGGTTCACCCGCAAGCCACCTACAAACCAAGTGGTTATATTTCAAGCCAGAAGAATTTGCAGTGTACGTATTTGATGCATGGTAACGGTTTATGAAATTGCAACATCGTGTCAACATGCCTAGCTAGCATTCCCACGGGCAAGCGGTCAGGTCTCTGCCCGCGCCCTGGGTCTCTGCTGACTGATTCAGCCTTGTAAAAATGGAAGAAATTAGCCAAAACTGTCGGCAAAATAAACATTGTTTGGTCAGATCGAAAGATGGAACCAGAAAAAATAGTGACACGCGACTACTGCACCACGTCGAGGAGGCAGACTGTGTCTAGACTTTCTCTCGAAAAGACAAACGTCGCCCCTGTGTGTAGCTATGGAAACGCAGCTATCTGTTGGGTGGGTAGCGGGGATCGCTATGCGGGTCAAAGGTCAACCCCGCCACGGATACATTGTGTGATGATCAACTTCGCTAGCCAGCGGTGTTTCCTCGGGCAACACCGACCTACCAACACCGTGCGGACCCCACGATTTGTAATGTGAACTGCGCCGTAGTCCCTCCGCAAGGAAATAACTTGGATCTGTTAGCATTCATCGATAATCTATATCCTTCAGGTCAAATATGCATTTTTCGGAAATAAAGAAAAACTGCAGTCTCCATCATTACATGTAATGGTATGGCCTCATTTACGACGCGTCGATCGACGCGCTGACATGGCCATGCAAGACCAGACAGAGGGGCAAGACAGTTGCCGAACTTCTGCAGTGATGGACGATACCTAAGTGGGCAAAGCTTTCAAATAAATAAAGCGTGCAGATTCCTCGCCTTTTAACATGAAAAATGTAACAACATGCAACGGGGAGAGGATTTCGGAAACGCTGTCAGGCCCCGTGTCAGGCACGCGGTGAACACAACCAGATCGGTGTACGTGGTCTGGACGCTCGATCGATCGAACGTACATAGTAGGTGCATACGGCGCGGCAGTGAAGTACATGTATATAGGTGAGAAAAATCAATTACACGATCTTTTGCAGAGGTGTACTTTAACATATCGATATACTTATATTTCTAAAACATTGTGATGCTATCAAAGTTAGGCAAACGCAAAGTTTACAATGAATTATCATTATATATGTCAAGTTCTGTCAGCATGACAACATCGCCCCTCCATCGTCCACTCCAGTGAGACGTCATCACTCTTGGTTGTACTTGTCACGTGCATAGCAGAAAACGCCAATGTTTTTGTTTTGAATGTTTGTTACAAAACAGCTTTTCTAGGCGGCCGCAACGTATTAAAATGAACGTATTTGTGTGTCGGGATTGGTAAGAGGCTTAGCTAAGAAGAGTACTTCAACGTAGTATGGTCGATTTGCTTTAGTTTTACGAAAAAAAATCGGCAATTTTGATCCATATTGCAACTTTAATTAGGAAGGTTCATTAATTATGCAAATTAGGAATTGGCTGATAAAAGTGCTAAATGACTTTGAATATTGTAATCCTAGTGTCTTCAATGTACATAGCAAGTTTCTTCAACTTTAGTTGAGTCAATGAAGACATATATCCCTAATTAGGAAATTTCATTAAATATGCAAATTAGGATTAACTGAGGTAAAAATATTTAACGACTTTAAATAATGTTATATCATATTATCTTCAATGAACATAGCAAGTTTCATCAACTTTTGTGCGGTAAATTCAGATAAATATCCCTAATTAGAGAAATTAATTAAATATGCTAATTCGGAATTGTAAGAATGTGTAATGACTTTGAATATTGTTGTATCATAGTATCTTCAATGTACGTAGCCAGTTTCGTCAAGTTTGGTTGAGTCAATCGAGATATATATCCCTATTAGAAAAGCTCATTAAATATGCAAATTAGGAATTGCCTGAAGTAAATATGCTTTATAATTTTCAATAATGTTATACCATAGTATCTTTGATGTACATAGCAAGTTTCATCAACTTTGGTCAAGTTAATTCAGATAAGTATCCCTAATGAGTAAAGTTCATTAAATATGCAAATTATGTATTATATTTAATGTCACCCTTGAATACCTTTCACAGCTGATATGTGTTGATGTGATCAACATGTGTAGCAAATCTCATTAAATTGTGTGCAGTCATTCTCAATGTATATCCGTTTTTTCTAAAATCATTAATTATTCAAATGAGCAAAAAGTATGCAAGCCATACCCACCGAAAACTGAACAGTTCTTGCCATTTGCTAACTAAATCTATGTACAAGATTTGATTCTGATTTGACCAGCCATTTTTGAGATATCGGACCAACAGACAGACACACAGACAGACAGGCACACAAACATCACTGCGACATAAGCTCACGTGTGTGAATACGTGAGCTAAAAACGTTATGCTCCCTCAATGATGATATAATTTCTTCTTTTGTAAATCGTGGGATTATTATTTTACGTAAAAATTCAGACCAATATAATTCGTGTTACCGAGAATTGAAACAAAAGAATGACCTATGTGTAACTTCACACCTGTACATTAGTCATTGGCAATCGTTGTGTCTGCCAAAGTCGGAATTAATGAATAAATAGAAATGCGAGACTAATTAATGCTGTAGCTTATTTAACATAAAATACTCGCCTATATGCGATTCTTTGTGACGTGTGCAGTCCAAATGATCTACCTGGTTCAAAGTCCTTTCGAAAAAGTCATGATGTAATTGGTCACTTGTTGCTCGATACTCGTCATTCATCTAGCTATTTTTAGTTACCAAGGCTGTCTCCCTCAACGTAGGTTGTCATTTTCTGCTTCAGTCGAAAAATTGAGCAATAATGATCGTACATGCTATACTTTTGTAGAGAGATTTTAGACTTACTTCACGTACAGCAGAATATGGTATATATTGAGGCAGAGTTAGGTTTCACAAGACTCCCTATCATGATAAATTTATCTCATTCATAGAATGAAACAAATTAAATCATTCATTATAATAATATCGTTATAATACAGAAAACAAGTGTTCAATTGACAAGATCCACTGCTGTTGGTAAATAATATATTTATGCGCAAAATAAACTAGTGTTTTGCGAAAATGTCTTTATTGCTTGTGTGACTCATGGGAGTAGGTCGTTATAATCTGTAATGTGTATAATATTGGTGAAGAAGCCATTGGTCCCGTCAATCGGTAAATTTTATCAATTTTAACTTACATTTACAAAATGTACTGATGTTTACATATTGTGTAATTTGGTGGCTACTTCACTAACATATTCTACCCCGCTTTCGAGCTAAGGGGGCGCTGCACCCAACACAGCGTATTTAGCTTAAACTCACCTTTTTGCAAATATTTATTAAATTTCAATTAATTTGTTAACATCAGATCAAAATATTGCTTTGGTTCACCTTTTGGCTTGTCAAGCAGTCTTAAGTTGTGTGATAAATAAGTGTTAATTTATGCAAATGTATGCAAATCACCCAATTACCTGGCCTCTTTTTCTTCTCCCAATTTCAAAATTTCCAAAGAATTTAACTCAGCTCTGGATGAGTCAAATATTCTTACATTTTCACATTATGTTCTATAAATGCAACATACATTTTGTCTGACAATAAAATTCTTACATTTTGAGTAAGAGGCATTTTAATTTTGCTAATCATGATTTTAATCATTTTTATGCGTTGGTTTTTCAACCCTTGCCATTTCAGAATGAGGATAGATAATGCTTAATAAAATAGTCGTTTTTTCTTTTAAATGAAATATTACATTTCAGGAAATAGCGTCAAGTTTTTGACTGAAGTTTAATTTTTATAATTAATACCAAAATTGGGTTTTTATATCAAATATACACCCGCTTCATCCTTCGAGTAAACTACTGCTACAATACTCAACATTAGTGTCTCTGCTTTTTGAATGAGGGGGTTTCCTTGTCATCTTTGATGAGAAATAATGCTTTGAAAAAACTGTGTTGGCAGCATGCAGCTCCACCTTAATTATACCAGATTTGACGTCAGAGTATCTACATGTGCAGGGTCACTCATTTCAACATCTTCAGGGTGTCAATGGGGTCAAACTCAAACTCAAAGCCAGGTAGGGACAACGTGTGCTCTCCTACTCGCAAACATGACTCGAAAATTTATTGTCTGAGAAATTGAGCGGAGGAAATTTAGACCAAAGAATGTTTTGTCTAGAGTCAATGGTTCAAAACACTTGGTCTGCCTTTTATTACAGATAAACGAAATCAGTAATTGCTCACAATCAAATTTTAGTACTTTTATAAGCCTTTCAATCTTATTCACTGTAAACATATCATGCAAAGCTTATTTATGGAATTAAATGTGAATGTGAACTGAAGCAGCATACAATCCACAAGTATGACATCACTGTTGTGGTAGTTTACGCACATTCTTTCTCAATGGATAAGAGAAGCTCAAAGAAAAATATTTAACATGTTCCAAGCCCCAAAAAATCACAAAAACGTAAATTTAGATGAACTCTGCGTTTATGAAGAGAATTTCGCCGTTTTAGATAAGGAAATCGGACATTTTCACAAACCTGTACTTCAAAATAAGGACGTTGCAAAGGTCGGCCGATCGATCGGCCCGTGGCAATTTGCATAACAATAGTTGGGCCGATCGATCGGCCCGGGGGCACTCAAAGTGTTTAAACTCATTGACAAATAATGATATGTACGTTTCACTACTAAGATAACCAACGAAACATATGGCGACGTCATTGCAACTATTGTGTCCGTGCTTATATTGATCTTATCAGCAAAAAATGTGTTTTTTTCGAAAATTAAAATTCCATCTATGAAGAGAAGGGAGTAGTACTGATTTCATGTTGGTGATCAAACATTTGCGTGATGATGCACCTTTCGAATCTCACTGTTTCCCGACGTGACACACTACGAAGAAGATTTGCTTGCACAAGGTGGGCACTTATCAAAGTTATAAAATTATTTCAACATTTCTGAATTGTCTCAATAATGGTGTTCAGTCCATTGATTTTCTTGCTGCAGTTGCTGCGCTTGAATGTTCATGAGCGCAAATTTAAATGGCAGCTGAAGCAGTATTTGGATACTTGATTCGATTTGGCCTCCATGAAAAATTCCTTACCAACCTAACCTGATTTTTATCAATGTGTGGGGAAGATTTTTATATTGAGAATTGATGTTTGCCAATAAAACGGTGTCAATTACTTATCAGGTGTGAGTGGTGACTTGCAAACGCCCTTAGGCTGCTTCAACAAACATTTGTAAGGGTTACTGCAGGTTCTAAGGGCTTCCTTGAAAATGTGAGGCTTCATCAGGGAGGGACACCTGGTCTGAGAAAGGGAATCGAAAAAAATTGTACTGCAGACTGGATGTTTCATAATGGACCAATATTAAAAAAAAACAACAAGAAAGTTTAGCAGTAACGTGGTCCAGTTCCGTTCTTATGATACACATACTTGATTCAAATAGGGTATTGAAAAGTTCAGATTTTGACAACAAGTATGGTATTGGAATTTCACCTACAAGTATAATTTCACTTTCCATGGTACTACTAGTCTCCAGGTAACTGTTAAATAATTTCCGTGACAACACTTGCTATATCGCTTATATGTAAGTAATAGTAATTATTTATTGCTCTCAGTGAGCTCGATTTCCAATAAGACAAGCCTCCGATTTGCAAAGTCAAGATGTCCATATGACAGATAATTATAATTTTGATCAGATTTACAGTTAAATGACTTCAGAGAATGAAATCATGCAGCGAATCATTTTTATCTCCCAGAATATTTCTGGACACTGAAATTGCTTTTTGACGGGATGGATACTCATGAAAATTAAGTGCCCCCCTCTGAGCCGTTTGAAAAATACATGACACCCCCCCCCCCCTTGCAGTTTTCAAATTTAAGGTGACGCCCCCCCCCCCCTCCTTGATTTTGCCGGCCCAATCTCATCCGTAATAACTGAACACTTACTTAATCTGGTAAAAATCTGGTGACAACGTTCACAGATAAGTAACTTACCCTTGCTTGCTTTGGCGAATTAGGCAATCAAATGGGTCAGATAATAGATGTAAATACTAATAAAATTTCGCGTAAGACTATTAAAGGACAAATACATTACACAATGAAAGAGGAAAAGAAATATTTACAGAACCAACACTTAGGAAAGACGAAGTATAAATCTTTATTGGCAATATATAATTATTACAGTAAACGTATTAACATGAAGTAAACATTAGCAACAAGAAACTTGTGCTGAAATCAGGGCACCCTTATTCCTGTCCCAACATGTAAGCTTTCCCTTATTCCTAATCGATATCACTATATGTTTATCGCTACTCTTGACCCTTTCTCGCCAATAATTTGGTCCGAACCTACTGTACACAATATTGGGTGTGGCACAGTTTATTGCGACTCGGGGTACGAACAGGTTAAACCAACAATGTTTTGTTCACACAACAACGTGGCAGAAGCAGTTATATGTGATGTATGCTAATCCATACTGGATACAAATATACATGAGTTAATATATTTGTATCATAAGTAAGAACTTGACATTTTACAGGTTAACTTTCTTGTTGTTCGTTTTGTTTTGGGGGGTTTGTTTTGTTTTGAAGTTTGGGTTTTTTTGTTTTTTGGGGGTTTTTTTTGGTTTTGTTTTTTGTTCAATACTAGTCCATTATGAAACATCAAATCCATAGTTTTATTTTTGAAGTCCCTTTCTCATTTCAGGTGTCCCTCCCTGATTAAGTCTCACATTTAAAATTACGCTCCTAAAATCTACATTTCCCCTCGGACTGAGAAGTATTGTTCAGACGATTCAGAAATATTGAAATACTTTTAAAGGTATGATTAGCGCCTCCCTTGTACAAGCAAACATGCTTCGTAATGTGTCACTTTGGGAAACAATGGGATTCGAAAGGTTAATCTTTAGGTAAATATTTGATCATCGGTTTAAAAGCATTAAAGTAACTTTACTTCCTTCTGGATGGCATCTATGAGTAGACCCATGAAGGAGAAGCAAGTTAAAAGCATGTGTAGACATCAGTACATATTTTTCTGTCTTTTCTGTCGATGTACCATGCCATTTAGACAGGCATTACCTATTTACTATAAGCCTTCAGTAATTACAGGTCGCGATGGGCAGGGGGAATAGGGGGAGGTAACTATATAGAAAACTTTCCAGGGGGGGTATTTTTGTATAAACCTATCTTAGGGGAAGATAACTTTTATCAGAAGCTGATTTTACGGCCAAACCTTCAACCGTCAATGTATTATTTTCTCAACAGGAAATCAACGACGAAATACATTGATTCTTTTAAATACATACACATTATCGACAGTTTCACAAGCACAGAAGATGCAGTGGTATTTACATTAAACACCTTGAACAATTAAAACTGGTGAAAGACACGAGACAAAAACATATACGACATCTGGCAAAGCGTATATCTATTCTCAAACGTCTATAAATGCACATATATTGTTAGTTTTATGTTTTGAATTGGAAAAAGTTATTCATAGTTTCCTGATAAACTACCATGTACAGTGAATCTACATATCGGTGAAATTCCAAGATCCAATTTCTTGCACACACACCCACTTGTAACCACCCATGTCTAATCAAGTACATTAATATCAATAATCAAGAGTACATAAATACACAGATTTACCTGATTTTGTATTGAAAGAAATTATTCATAGTTTCCTCATAGACCAGCATGTATAGTGAATCAGCATTTCGGTGAAATTCCAAATCCAATTTTTTGTAAACACATTCACGTTTTACTTCCCACCTCAAGCAAAGTACATTTACATATATTATCAAACATATATAAATGTACAGACATAGTTGGCTTGAGGGGGGAAATTGTCAATATATTGCCTGATAGACTCCCATTTATTTTTATTGATATTTTTGGGTGACGGACTATATCAGCCACATCTTGCCTGCTTTTAGTTGTGCATAATATGGTGACCCTCCTGCAAATGCATGACCCTTCAAAACTGCCTGCGTTATAAATTTTTACCCTCCCTCCAAAAACACCAACCCCCTCCCTGTAATTTCTGTCCGAACATTACATAACAAGTAAAGCAATTGTTATGTACATTAGGCCAGAGAAAAAAAAAATCTTGTTCATCGGATTTTTTGGACCAAGTCCCAGGAGCGGCGAGCGAAATTTTTTTTTTTATTTTTTTTAGGCCGAAGGTAAACGCGGTTCTCTGGCATTTTTGCACACATGCAGACAAGGCAAGATAATTGTTTCCCTTTTTACCAGAAATATCTCAGACAAGAAACACTGATACTGGTAACTGAATTCAATACTATATTTCCCAACAATAACATCGGCCATTACATTCACAGATAGTGTTTGCACAACATATTCTGAGCATTTAAAAAATGTACAGCAAATCACTGAAATTCAACAATTCAGTATTGTCCTTTAATATTGTCCTGGTGAGACCTAGCATCTGAGTTTTTTCATTTTACTTTGGCCCCATGTTTTGGCCTCTTTACCGCTGTCTATATATACACATTTTACACAATGGTCTAACAACACTGTACTGTGATCGGAGTGAAGTTATATAGTCATCATTCAGATCGTACTTTAACATCGACGCAACCATGTGTTTTGTCATTGCCGTAAATTTTTATACTTTCGATGCAATTTTCATTCAATCGGATGCACCGTCCATCTATATATGCTGTCACGATCTTGTTGAACAAATCGCCGAACGTAATATAAGGACAAACACTGAATAGCGTCTCTGGAACTAACTGTTGGCCATCATGTCGAATGTTGGCGACCAAATTAATACTCATGATGTGACATGTACTAACCTTTACAAAACGAGCAAATTTCTGGCCAAATCGACCCACTTTGCGTCGTGATTCGCCAAATTCAGACGTCACAACAACGTGTTGGCGGTCAACTAAGTCCGAACACGTATGAAGTCTCATTCAAAATCCCGTGCCCGCGAAAACCCGACACAGTGTAGGGCGCCACCAGCGGCAGTACTAAAAATATTTGTAATGCGGAAGTAAGAATTTGCCGGGATCAAAAAAAAAAAAAATTTCCAAATATGCCAAAGTAGAAGCGGCGATTCCGATGAACAATTTATTTTTTCTTCCTGGCCTTAGCTGAAACTAGTTCATCTAGTGTGGGTAGAATACTGCAGTGGGGGAGGGTCAAGTTTCAAGGGGGAGGGTCACATTTTAGACAAGCGGTTAGGGGAGGGTCACATTTTACTGTACAGGTGTGCACGCAATTCCCCGGCCCGTCCCCCTGTAATTACTGAAGGCTCCCTTAGGCAGTTGCAAGCTGCTCGCTAAAATGCATGCCTCACTACAGGACGATAAGAATATTTCCGTGAACACATAGTCGCCCCATTGCAATTCAACAATCGTTTAGGTGCGTCATGAGTAAAACATTTCATAGTAAATTTGAAGTAATCTATAGTTTCGTTTGGGATAACATATTTATCACCTTTCGACAGCAGCCGTCATGTCTAATGTGAAGGTTTAGGGTCCGGGCGCAAAGTATACTGTGTAGCCAGGTTCAGCGAGTTACCGCGCGCAGCCAGCTAGCCTGACATAAGCTGTAACGAAGAAGACTATCTTAATTCAATCATTTATCAAAAACCTTCATGGCAATCACATTTTCAATCTTACTATTCGCCAGCTTAAAGGGTTCAGCCATCAAAGTATCTTACGATGGTGCAATCATATGTAACTAAAACTTATAGATGAACAGGTTATGGGGTAATACTTTCCAATGAACAAGATACTGGCAGTATTATTATTATACTCTGTTAAGTAGTGACACCACTGCAAAGGACCTTTACGCCCACTGATAAGACTACACGCTCGGACATATTACGTTTGAAAATCCATTGTATTTCTTGTAAAGGTGATGTGAAGTATTTGGCGTTTTCCGAAGTATCACCTACAATATTTACACGCAATTGCTCGTGTTTAAAAGACGCCAATTGGTTATAATTACCGGATAGACGCTCACTATGCAAAGAGACGCCCTACGAGTAACTTGAACTGAGAGCTCCAGAGATTGTGGTTTTTTGCGTGTATTTTATGCATCACAACACAATATGTTTCAAACACAATATGTTTCAAACCGATAGTTGTCGGGACAATTTTAGTGAGTAATTGTGCGTGGCCAGTGAGAACGTCGACCCCGGGGATTTGAATACCACTGTTAATCAAACCTTGTGCAAAGTAAGACACGAGTTAGCTGGACGTGGACCTAATGTCGATTAGAATTCGCCTTATGTGCTAACGGTGTCTAAATAAAACAAGATTTCCAGTGTATTATGTAAATGTGTTATCGGGTTATCTGGAAATTTTTATGGCCCTGAAAAGGGCCGTTTGCTTTGGTTTTGTGGTTTCTACTCAACACCCAACAATGGCAAATTTACGGTACGCCGGGAAAATTTGGATATTATGACCGGACGAGAGAAGTCACGCAAAATGGCATATCAATTTTCTTCTTGTGACGGCACGGTCATCGGCCTGCATCATCAGATGCCGATTTCGGGCCAAATATCGCTCATCATGCCAAGCGCGTGTCCGGTCTAGGATGTCCCAATACTTCCCATGGAGTCGGAGTCGGGCAGAAGAGTTGTCATTGCCAAACTAATGATGCTAAACTCAGAATGACGATTCAAGAAATGTTCAATACCCCGTCACTGAGGTGCGAAGCGGTACGGTATCCGTGTATACCGGTAGTTTCCCATAGACTGTCTTGGTCACATTAAAGTTTTACGTTGGCTGGTTGAGTACGTCGGGATCACGGTTCAATCTTCAGAAAATACTCGCTTTCGACATCGATGTTTCCAAATTTAATATAAACATATTAGTTCTAAGAATTTGAGAGATGAGAGCGATGCATACCGTGTTTTTTGCATACCAGTATATTGACTTGTAGCGGTAATTTCGCAGTTCGCGGACACTGTCCGCATCCGGCCCCAGGCGACACACTGCTGCGATCGTTGAAATTACGTAACTCGAACGCACCACGTACGGTGAAAACACCCCATGCCAAACTGTAAGTATTTCGACGCGCTCATCGACGTTCGACGTGAATAGTTTATGTTTGTAAATATAGCGACTTTTGACGCAAAACAATGAAAACAATACTATATTGACTGGTTGGAGCACCCACTTATGCGCGAACGTAGGCTTGACAACAGCAGGTTTAAGGAAACTATGTTTCATTAAGCAGCGAAGTCCCTATGATGAAGATCCTAAAAGAATGTTAGCACGTCTTGAGCTGTAATTCAGTTTATACAGGGAAAACTCCGTGACCATCAAACAATATTACGACTCTTTACACATCAAAATAATGGTATCCTTCGCAATTGATATAACATACTTATCATATACCTCCAGCAACGTTCGTGTATAACGCTATGTAATAATTTGCCGAATCACGCCCAGGCACACTTTGCCAAAATATGGGCAAGCGAGTGCATTGACGAGCTTCATTCTGGTTACTACGCGCGTTGCTATCAACAAACGTTCCATTCGTAAAGATAGCCAGCGCGAGATTTGAACGTCTCCTCCATTCTGACCGGACGGGCGACAATGAAGTTAGCGAAATCGGGTGATATTTCTCAGGGTTTCATATTAAAATCCAGTGTTGACTAAGCATATTATCGATGATGTCTGCGTTTTGAAAGAGTTGAAAGTGAACTGAATATAAATTAGTGCAACCATGCAACACATAATCTAAGCCTAGTAGTCGTCACCGGTCGTCCAGCTTCAAGTATACACTGTCATTTCATTGCGAAATCCTCATAACATTAAAGGCACAGTATTTCTTTCAATCGATACTGATTATCGCATCTCTCTGTCGGTGCAGTGAAATTTACGATGAGTTAAATCACACCGTTCTTCTTTCACCTCGATTTACGCCTCATTCTTTGGTGTATATGTACATTGCTATAAAAATTATACAGGTAAACAAATAATATCATTATCTATATCAATACGCGACGGGATACGGCCGTTGTTCTTCAGAAAAAATTACAAAAATGGCAATAAATGTTTGACATATTGCATGAATTTCAATCTTCAAATCTTGCACAATATTTTTAAGTCCGTTTGTGCGAACCTCTGTCATACGGTGTAGGGCCTTTGCACCGTGACGCTCGGGCCCTTCTGCCGTACAACTTCGGTCCGCAAAACCCATATCAGGGGCCGTAAAGATTAATACTGTTGTCTATGATGTGTGGTATTTTCATCTCTTTATGTCCGCTACTCAGTATGTTTAGCCCCGAGTATTTTCCACAGACAACTCCTGCAGGTATTACGTGCATGCCTGTACTTTTGTGATAGATGAGTAATATTCTAACTTATTATATTGTAATAAACTTGCCTACGAAAGAAGTCGTTAAGACAACTTAAGATCACGACGGCAACTCTTTGCTGCTCTTGGCAGCTTGTGTAAATGCCCGCAAAGTGTCATACATTGTGAATATGATAACGGTCAGAGACGTTGGTAGGCCACCTTTGAACACACCCAGAATGCCATACGAAATCCTCGCTCGAGAGATTCCACAAGGAGTTCCAATCTTATAGGATATTGTTAATTTTGATATATCCGTGTCGCTCATTCAACGGATTGTGTTTTTTCGGCGATAATCCCGAATATGGCGAAATGGACATCTAGATGATAAAAAATACCAAAAACTTTTACAACTCACCTAAAGACAGAAACAACTTGACAATTCGTGATGTGTGTTAGTTTTGTTGAATAACATCGATATCAACGGTATCCTATGGAACCAATCATTACTTTTCAGTGATCTGTCAAGTTTGCAATTGATTCTATCTTTTAACGTCTGCTGTAGTTAATGTTTAATAATTGATTTCTACATTTTTGGCCACGAACTGAGATGCATTGTTCTAATTTTAATATTGATGTAACAATGCTACAATATCGTTTGGCACTATTCCAAACAAATAGGTATTTCTGGTGTGTCAGCATGCCATTTTCTGAAGCAATCTCAAATGTCGCAAGATACATACGTAAGTAAAATGTTGAGCAGAGATCCCGTTGGTTTGAGTGATCACAAGAGTTTAAAAATCTTCCACGACCGCCGTGAGACGAGCATTATTATTACGAATTCCTGACCATCAATTAATTGTTTCAATCATATGTGATTGTCAACAAATTGTTGAGATTGCGTGACGAACACGTTTTAAATAGTGACCGTATTTTACTGTCTGGAGTGATGCAGCAATTTCATTGTGCATATGTAGAGCTGCATTATTAAGACATTGCGAATGATTGCGAAACTGTGGCTGTAGAAACTATGGCCCTTGAATTGTCAAAACGTTACTAACAACCGTATGTATGCTGGACTAGAGCTGCCAACGATAAAAATACGTTACGATTTTAAGTATTTTTTAAGTTGTTTTATGTTAACACCTAATTTAATGGTTTAAAATTAAATGTTAATTTAATGTTTAAAATAATTCATGTCAAATTAAGTAACATTGAAACAACAAAAGACTACAAACAAGACAAAATAAATTTGAAAAAGAAAATTTGTTTTAAATAACAATCAAGCTGTATAGATTGGAAAGAATGTTTTTCATTTTGAGAAAAAAAACAGCAGGAGCACTTTATTTGATAAATAATTTTTCACTTTATTTGATAAATAATTTTTCTTGATAAAAGTAAAAGAAAATATTCCAAGAGAGCTCTAAGTATATGTACAGATGATAAAGAAGCGTCATAAGGGAGCCTTTAGTAATTACATGGGGTGGGCCGGGGGAATTTGGGGGAGGGTCACTTTTTAGAAAACAGTTCAAGGGGGAGGGACACTTTTTATAAACCTATCTTGGGCGGAGGGTCACTTTTGACAGAAGCTGATTTTATGGCCAAAACTTTGATTGTCCATGTAATATTTTCTGAATAGGAAATCACCAACAAAATAGTACACATTACCCACAAGTTTCACAAGCAAAGAAGATGCAGTGGTATCCTACATTTAACACCTTGAACAGTTAAAACTGATAAAAGACAAGACAAAAAACATATGCAACAGGTGGAAAAGTGTATATCAATTATCAAATGTACATAAATGCAAAGATATTGTCAGTTTTATATTGGAAAAAATTGTGCATAGTTCTCTCATAGACTACCATGTATTGTAAATCAACATTTCAGTGAAATTCCAAAATCAAATTTCTTGCACAACCATGGACTTGTAACCACTTTAGGCTATTCAAGAACAATAATGAAAATAATCAAGCATACATAAATGCGCAGATATATCTAATTTTGTACTGAAAAAAAATTATTCATAGTTTCAGCGTAGACCGCCATGCATAGTGAATCGACATTTCGGTGAAATTCCAAAATCAAATTTCTTGCACAACCATGGACTTGTAACCACTCTAGGCTATTCAAGAACAAAAATGTAAATAATTAAGCATACATAAATGCACAGATATATCTAATTTTGTACTGAAAAAAATTATTCATAGTTTCATCATAGACCGCCATGCATAGTGAATCGACATTTCAGTGAAAATTCAAAATCAAATTTCTTACACAACTATTGACTTGTAACCATTCTAGGCTAATCAAGAACAATAATGTAAATAATCAAGCATACATAAATGCACACCTATATCTAATTTTGTACTGAAAAAAACTATTCATTGTTTCATCATAGACCGCCATGCATACTGAATCGACATTTCGGTGAAATTCCAAAATCAAATTTCTTGCACAACCATGGACTTGTAACCACTTTAGGCTATTCAAGAACAATAATGAAAATAATCAAGCATACATAAATGCGCAGATATATCTAATTTTGTACTGAAAAAAAATTATTCATAGTTTCAGCGTAGACCGCCATGCATAGTGAATCGACATTTCGGTGAAATTCCAAAATCAAATTTCTTGCACAACCATGGACTTGTAACCACTCTAGGCTATTCAAGAACAAAAATGTAAATAATTAAGCATACATAAATGCACAGATATATCTAATTTTGTACTGAAAAAAATTATTCATAGTTTCATCATAGACCGCCATGCATAGTGAATCGACATTTCAGTGAAAATTCAAAATCAAATTTCTTACACAACTATTGACTTGTAACCATTCTAGGCTAATCAACAACAATAATGTAAATAATCAAGCATACATAAATGCACACCTATATCTAATTTTGTACTGAAAAAAACTATTCATTGTTTCATCATAGACCGCCATGCATACTGAATCGACATTTCGGTGAAATTCCAAAATCAAATTTCTTGCACAACCATGGACTTGTAACCACTTTAGGCTATTCAAGAACAATAATGAAAATAATCAAGCATACATAAATGCGCAGATATATCTAATTTTGTACTGAAAAAAATTATTCATAGTTTCATCGTAGACCGCCATGCATAGTGAATCGACATTTCGGTAAAATTCCAAAATCAAATTTCTTGCACAACCATGGACTTGTAATCACTCTGGGCTATTCAAGAACAATAATGTAAATAATCAAGCATACATAAATGCACAGATATATCTAATTTTGTACTGAAAAAAATTATTCATAGTTTCATCATAGACCGCCATGCATAGTGAATCGACATTTCAGTGAAAATTCAAAATCAAATTTCTTACACAACTATTGACTTGTAACCATTCTAGGCTAATCAACAACAATAATGTAAATAATCAAGCATATATAAATGCACAGATATATCTAATTTTGTACTGAAAAAAACTATTCATTGTTTCATCATAGACCGCCATGCATACTGAATCGACATTTCGGTGAAATTCCAAAATCAAATTTCTTACACAACCATAGACTTGTAACCACTGTAGTCTAATCAGGAACATTAATATCAATAATCAAGAGTACACAAATGCAAAGATTTACCTATTTTTGTATTGGAAAAAACTATTCATTGTTTCATCATAGACACCATGGATTGTGAACCAACTTTTTAGATGAAATTCTGAAATCAATTTCTTGTACACAAATGCACATTTTATTTCCCAATTCAAGCAAAGTACATTTAAATACATTATCAAACATATATAATATACAGATTTAGCATGTTTTGTAGGGGTAAATTGTCAATGATTTGCCTGATAGACTCCATGTATTATGATTTGATATTTTTGGATCAAGCACTAAATCAGCCACATCTTGTCTTCTTATAGTTGCACAAAATATACGGTGACCCTGCCTCAAATGTATGAAATACCATATCTCTTCAAAAATTCTTGCGTGATAAATTATGACTGTCCCTCCAAAAACACCATCCCTCCCCTCTGTAATTTGTCCCTAACA
Source organism: Ptychodera flava (assembly GCF_041260155.1). NCBI lineage: Eukaryota > Metazoa > Hemichordata > Enteropneusta > Ptychoderidae > Ptychodera > Ptychodera flava. The sequence continues at coordinate 25,958,641 of NC_091928.1, read as the reverse complement.
GAACAATTAAACCAATTGTTATGTAAATTGGCTGATACCGTTTCAGTTATTCCTGGGGAGAATACCGCAGTGGTTAGGGGGGTCAAGTTTTAGAATATCGGACAAGGGGGAAGGTCACATTTTAGACAGGAGGATAGGGGGAGGGTCACATTTTATGGTACAGGTGTGCGGGAAATTCCCCGGCCCAACCCCCTGTAATTACTGAAGGCTCCCTAAGTCTACCATACATCATGAAGGGCAGCATGATTGGCAAGCGTACGCTCTTCGGTTGCTGAACTGGACTAGGGAACTCACAGAGAGCGCCTGTTCGGCCTGGCGATGGCGTACACCAAAATCGTACGTCTGTTTCGCTTCCCTGTGCCAAAGAGACCGCGGTTGTTGGTGGCGCAAAGGTTAAGGTGTTGGGTATGAAAACAATTGCCGATTAATTTTATGAAAAAGCGAAAAATGAAATGTTTCACGGCTAGTACGACTCTATTATGTGATTATCACTGAATTAACTCTCACAAAGTCAACAAGGAACGCATCCGCAAGAGTATCTGCTATACACTTGCTGTTGCGTTCGTTGCTGACTAATCCTAATCGAGATCGCTATATGTTATTACTACTCTTGACTTCTCGTCCATGGTTTGGCCCGCACCTGCTGTAGTCATATTGGGTGTGGCCAAGTTTACTGTGACTCGGGGTAAGAACTGGTTAAACCGACAATGTTTTGTTAACACAACAACGTGGCAGAAGCAATAACATGTGATGTACGTTAATCCATACTGGGTACGAATATACATGATTTAATATATATGTATCATAAGTTAGAACTGGGCATTTCAGAGGTAAACTTTCTTGCTTTTTGTGTTGTTTTTTGGTTTTTGGTTTTGTTTTGTTTGTTTTCTGTTCAATACTAGTCCATTATGAAACATCCAATCAGTAGTGTTTTTTTAAGTCCCTTTCTCAGTCCAGGTGTCCCTACCTGATTAAGCCTCACATTTTAAAGTACACCCCTAAAATCTAAAGTCCCCCTCGGACTTAAAAACATTGTTCAGACGATTCAGAAATGTTGAAATACTATTAAAGGTATGATTAGCGCCTCCCTTTGTACAAGCAAATCTGCTTCGTAATGTGTCACTTAGGGAAACAATGAGATTCGAAAGGTTAATCTTTAGGCAAATGTTTGATCGCCGGTTTAAAAGCATTACAGTAACTGTACTTCCTTCTTGATGACTTCTAAGAGTAGGCCCATGAAGGAGAACCGAGTTAAATCATGTGTAAGTTTCAATTCGTTTACAGATTGTGTATTTAACAGTTAACATATTACTACAATTTATCGATTGACCGTACCAATGATGACTTTACCAATATTGTGCTTGTGACAGACTATTTCGTAGAATCTAACGACCTACTCCCATGGCTCACACATGTTATACTGATAAAGAAATTTCGTAAAGCACTAGGTTCAGTTAGCTCAAAAAATGCACTTTTTACCACAGGCAGTGGGTCTTATGATTGGAAAAAATTTCCTATATTGTAACCATATTTTCATTGAATGACTTAATTTTTCGTAACAAGTCAGCTTTAATGAGTTAAAATTTATCAAGATAGGGAGTCTTGTAAAACCTAACGCTGCCTCAAATATACCACATTTTGCTTCGATATGGCGTGCAAAAATATAACAACTATCATGATTATCGCTTGAGTTTTTGACTGGAGGGGGAAATAACAACCTAGGGTAAGGAAAGACTCAGCCTGGCTGACATAAAAATAGCTAGATGAATAACGAGTATCGAACAGCAAGTCACCATTTACATCATTACTTATTTTGGCGAGGACTTTGAACCAAGTAGGCCACTTGGACTGCACACGTCACAAAGAATCACAAATGAGCGAGAATTCGATGTTAAATAAACCTTAGGATTTATCAGTCTCTTATTCTTGGGCCACACCAAACTTCCTTCGTATTTCTATTTATTCATCAAGAATTACGATTTGGACAGAAGAAAAGATTGTCAATGACTATTGTACAGGTGTGTCTGTACGTAAACGTCATTCTTTTGTTTCATTTCTTGGTAACAACATGGAGCTAAAACAGAAGCTCCATGGTAAAACGAATTGTACTTTGATCTGAATAATGACGTAATATAGAACTCTAACGATTTACAAAAAAAGGAATTACATCATCATTGACCAAGGCAGTATGACGTTTTTTACATTTCCATTCAGTCACATTGCAAAAATCTAACTTTTATCACGACTGCTACTAATTTAATTGGAACTAATAGTTCAAAACGCCGCATGGTTATTTTGGAAAGTTGTTTTTCAACATCACTTCGATATATTATCCAGAATCATCGTATATAGCAGCGACATATTCTATGTAGATTCGAAATTGTTTGTTATATTCAATCTACTGAAATCAACAACATATAATAAATCAGGCTTATCATGAATTGCATTTTTTTTTGCTCAAAGTTGTGCGCTACGTCGGGTGTTTCAATGTCAGAATGACAAACAACATGCCGTGCACTCAAAACGGTTTCAACGACACGGTTTCTGTCAAACATGGAAGAACTATATTATGACTTTGTTGGATAAGGAAATATGCCTATGTACTGCAGTTTCTTCACATCTCGGGGCTGTTCTACTCCTTTGAATCGTAACAGGCGAAGTTTCGAAGGTACAGGTTTGCGTGTCATTGGACCCGCAACAGGAAGTCAGTTCATCGTTGTGTAAATTTGTAATATTGCTCAGCTGCAGCTCACAGGTGTTCATAGCAGTCAGCTTGCCATGGCATCTAAAAGGAAACTTTGTAGCAGTATAACTGTTTTTGTGCAGTTTTAGACGTTATTTATTGACAACAGTCCTAGTTCTCCCATGCTTGACAGAAACCGTTTTGAGTACTCGGCATGTTGTTTGTCATTCTGTCATTGAAATACTCATGCGACTACCCGGCGCACTTCGAACAAAAGAAATGCAATTCATGATAAGATAATTGGTTTATTACTTCATCACCCAATTATTATGGCAGGTTTGATAGGGTGTTGTTTCCAATGCATTGGATATAATAAACAATTTTGAATCGACGTAGTAGTAGAACATGGCGCTGCTATAAACGACGATTCTGCATATGGATGTCGATGTAGCGATGACATACCTTGGTTTTCAAAGTAGCGATTTAATATTTTGAACCATTGAATTTAGTAGTAGGCGTGATACAAATCAGATTATTGCATTATGACTGAATGGAAATGTAGAAACGTTATACTGCCTTGGTCAATGATGGTGTAATTTCTTCTTTTGTAAATCGTTAGCGTTCCATTTTACGTCATAATTTAGATGAAAGAACGATTCGAGTTACCATGGAGCTTCTTTTTTGAGCTCCATGTTGTTACCAAGAAGTGAACCAAAAGAATGACTTTTTGCGTACAGACACACCTGTACATTAGTCACTGGCAATCCCTTCGCTGTCAAAGTTGGAATTCATGATGAATAGTAAATAGAAACACGAACAAGGTTTGGCGTGACACAAGGATGCGAGACTAATAAGAAGCTTATTAACATTAAATTCTCGCTCATTTGTGATTCTTTGTGACGTATGCAGTTCAAATTATCTACCTGGTTCAAAGCCATCGCTTAAAGTGTATATTTCACCAAATTTTTTGATGGCTGAACTAAATCGATTGCATAAAACAATATTCATTATTTCGAAAAAATCATAACGTTGTAGTGACAACTATTTCTACAGTAATGTATTTCACTGCTAAAGTTGTGAAAAAATCACCCCGTCAAAAACCATCCCAGTTCAGATTCGTCGCGTATTGGTCACGTGGCATGACGTTAGAAGTGGCTAACCTGTAAGAGCAATCTCCTGAGAGCAATAGTCAACGCATTGAGTACCAACTTCGAAAAGATTTCAGGTAGTTCGCTATGATGAAAAGATGCGTGGCTCGGAGCTGCAACAGCACAAACCTGGATAGTTTTAGTCTACATTTGTGCTGTTAATTTGGTGTGGACCAAGAGATATTTCCATGAGGGCATGGCAGAGTTGTGTGTTGAGTGTCAGTTTGATAATACCAGCAGCTGACCCCACGCCGAGATAGCTCAACCGCAGTGTACTGTACAGGAATAGCATGTCCAGACATGAAACCGACCCACCCAGGATATTCTATGAATGAGACTCAAGCCTTTCATAAACTGTACTACCTGATAAACTACACTACGTTATAACGCTTAAAATACTACTGTAACAGCTATAAATCTGTTCGACGCCGGACGTGACAGTCTATAGCCAGAATAAAAGTGATGCGTATTGAAACATAGGGGATTCAATCTCCGATGATGACGATGACGATGATTAAATATTTAAAAATGAAGATAAATAAACATATATTTGGACTCAGTAAATTTGTTGTTATTGTTGTTGTTATTGTTGTTGTCGTTGTTGATACTATTTGCAGAAAAGAACAAAGTATGCGCTGCAAATTTCAACACAGCCTAACTATACATGTGCGTCGCAAATTCAATACAGCCTAACTATACATGTGCGTTGCAAATTCAATACAGCCTAACTATACATGTGCGTTGCTGCCTAACTATACATGTGCGTTGCAAATTCAATACAGCCTAACTATACATGTGCGTTGCTGCCTAACTATACATGTGCGTTGCAAATTCAATACAGCCTAACTATACATGTGTGTTGCAGCCTAACTATACATGTGCGTTGCAAATTCAATACAGCCTAACATTACCCAAGGGGTGTCACTTCATTGCCACACACTTTTTTTCGATCGCCAAAAATGCACCTAGCATGCATCGAAATCGGTAAAATTCGACGTAGGGTCAAAGCACATTAGTCCTTCTCAATAATACTCCAACATTTTTACCTCTTACCGATGAAAAGTCGAGAAATCAGCAAGTTTTTCAGCGTATCTGGACGTCTCTTACATTTCAGATTTAAAAGGCGCGGCAGTGTATTGAGTCACGTGGGCGCTTTTCAATCGAACCAATAGCAGAGCTCGCCAAAATGCACCCAGCAAGCATCGAGAGCGGTAAAATTCGATGTAGGGTCAGAGCCCGTACTGAACGAATGGGCCCAGCGTGAAAACCCGGCAGAACGTAAGTTTCTCACGTCTTTGGAAGACTATGGGTGACACTGTCTGCGTGCGTCTGCATACGAAATTCTGGTAACTTTAACAGTTCCAGTTCACCCGCAGCAAGAGATCGTTCTTTCCAAAGATGTGAGAAACTTACGTTGCCTCCGGGTTTTCACGCTGGTCCATTCAGCTCTGCTATTGGTTCGATTTGAAAAGCGCCCACGTGACTAATACACTGCCGCGCCTTTTAAATCTGAAATGTAAGAGACGTCCAGATACGCTGAAAAACTTGCTGATTTCTCGACTTTTCATCGGTAAGAGGTAAAAATGTTGGAGTATTATTGAGAAGGACTAATGTGCTTTGACCCTACGTCGAATTTTACCGATTTCGATGCATGCTAGGTGCATTTTTGGCGATCGAAAAAAAGTGTGTGGCAATGAAGTGACACCCCTTGGGTAATGTTAGGCTGTATTGAATTTGCAACGCACATGTATAGTTAGGCAGCAACGCACATGTATAGTTAGGCTGTATTGAATTTGCAACGCACATGTATAGTTAGGCTGTATTGAATTTGCGACGCACATGTATAGTTAGGCTGTGTTGAAATTTGCAGCGCATACTTTGTTCTTTTCTGCAAATAGTATCAACAATGACAACAACAATAACAACAACAATAACAACAAATTTACTGAGTCCAAATATATGTTTATTTATCTTCATTTTTAAATATTTAATCATCATCATCGTCATCATCGGAGATTGAATCCCCTATGATTGAAAGGGGTCGAATCAGACTCGCCACCTCAGTTAAGAAATTGCATTGTGTAAAGTTTTCACTTTTTTCCAGGCTGCTATTCGCATCATTAATTACAAAATTGTAGTAAGTTAAATATACAGAACCAAGGAAGGGCGAGTTCACCGTTTGGCAAGGTCCAGAGTGTAGCATGCAGCAGGGCCCCGAGGGGCCCGACGAGATGACAGGCAATTTTCAATCAACATTCTGATGGATGGCATCCTGTCAGTTTCAGGGTTGGGAACCTCTTCAGTTCGTATGCTTGGGCAAACAATATTAAAGAAACGTTCTAAGCTCGAAATCATGGTTTGAACTGTCCTCTTCAATAAGAAATGTCGAGGTTGGGATTAGCCAATTTATCGGCGATAAATCAAAACGTGGGTTGGCGGCCATATTGGCTCCGAATATTTCCGTGCGTTGGTGTCTGACTAGACTTGCCCCAAGTCTGTGAGCATATCAATATCAAAACAGAATAAATTGAAGGAATTTGAATAAAATCAATCGACTGTCACGTTTATGGTGAGGTGACATTGAAGCAATTTACTCTGGTAGGCTCATGTTTCGATTTGGGGAGGGGGTGTCAACGTGATGGCCGTGGCCAGTTGTAACTAGTGCCGCAGGCTGAGACATAGGTCAATTAGGCATTATATGTGTGATGATTTTTCCTATTATTATCATAAAAATAATTATGAATATTAATAAATTATTAATATATTAAAACTTTTTTACACACAATGTCGTCTACTTTGTGTTAATGCCGTCTGGAAACTCCATTGTTTTGATCATTATGATTATTAATAATTTATGATTATGAATAATATAATCATATTTTACATATTGTAATGTGCTTATGTGAACAACCCTCTGGAAACCCTTATATAGTTTCACAATCTATGCCAAATTATACAAGTGACACCATTGCCCAGGTTCAGTCTACGGCGAGAGTTTCCATTGCCCAGGTTCAGTCTACGGCGAGAGTCACACAGTGTATATAATGAGAAGGTAGCCAGCTCCACTCGACAGTAAACTGACATACCCATGAATTACCTCCGTTTTCTTCACTTCTGCATGTTGATTCTCAAAATTTCTCCCGGTGTTGGCGAGTCAATAAATCAGCCATCAAATCTACCCAGTTTTGACCACTTAGACGGAAAATTTGAGGGTGAATATGTTACAGCAATTTGATTAGTTTCTTTTCCTTTTCTACTTCTGTGAGGGGCCCGACGAGATGGCAGGCAATTTTCAATCAACCTTCCGATGGACTGCATCCTGTCAGTTTTTAGGGTTGGGGACCTCTTCAGTTCGTATGCTTGGGCAAACAATATAAGAAGCGTTCTAAGCTCAAATAATGCTCTAAACTGACCTCTTCAATAAGAAATGTCAAGGATGGGATTAGCCAATTTATCGGCGATAAATCAAAACGGGGGTTGGCGGCCATATTGGCTCCGAATATTTCCGGTTTTTTTGGCGTCTGACTAGACTGGCCCTAAGTTTGTGAGCATATAAATATCAAAACAGAATAAATTGAAGGAATTTGAATAATATCAATCAACTGTCACGGTTATGATGAGGCGGCATTGAAGCAATTTACTCTGGTAGGCCCATGTTTCGATTTGGGGAGGGGGTGTCGACGTGATGGCCTTGGCAAGTTGTCACTGGTGCCGCAGGCTGAGACTAAAGCTAAGCGTCTGGGATCCGCCTGGCATCTTACGTGTTATCATTTACGTACTGCAGGAAAGCACAGGATCAGTTCCACATGCAGTAAGCCCTGATAAAATAATATGCTTGTCTAATAAATTTTGTAAAGAGCAGCGCAGGTAGATCTAGATTTCTAGTGAAGCTGTGGAATGTTTGCGTTGACCTACTCGACTAGCAGCCGGCTGGTCTAGGAAGTCATTCACACAGAGTGAACTGAGGCACAAAATCTAGGCTCACAATATTTCCGATGGTATCATTTTTAACAGTAACACTAGACTCTTCATCGCTGGCTACCCTCTAAATCAATCATTCCAAACAACATTTCCTCGCAGGAGTGATTTTCACTTTCCACACTATAGACAGAACTTGACATAGGTGCCATTTTGCAATTGTGTGTATAGCTTCTCCGTTCTACACTCACGAATGCATCTTATGACGTCACAGAAATGGACGCGTTCCTCACAGAGGTTTTTTCATCAAGGCCCGAACATGTTTCATTTTCACAATTATTTGTCAACGGGAAAAAGGAAAAAAATTCCATCATTTAGCTTAGAAATATTATTATTATTTATTGACAAAAAAATTATAGTTATCAAAACAAGCAAACCATTGTATAAAACAGGGATAGACATACAGACAGATTGACATACACAGACTGGCACAGAGAGATGACATTGGCCCTCAAGTGTGCCTTGGCCCATGGAGAGTGATAAAGATATAATAAACAGCTGAATGTATGATAAAATAGTTAAAGATCGGCCTAAAGGAACTGGGGTGAATATGTTTCGGCAATTTGATTAGGTTCTTTTCCTTTTCTACTTCTGTGCTAATTTTAAGGCAATCAATCTGCAAGGCAGTTTATGTATTGACAAATATGTTATTTTTTACTAGCACAAAGCAAACTGTTCTTGATTTTTCATTTAAAATATTTGACATAGACTGAAAAACATAACATGCAACCAATTTTTACATTTTGCCCATACACCAGATACATGGAGAGATTTCAAAATACAATCATAAACTCAGAAACTCTACAGGGAAAAGTAAACATTGTTTTCTTCCAGAACAACTAATGCATCCACATCTGGAACAACTTATAAACTTAACCAATTACACAAGGATGATGACACAAGAGATAAATGTAAGAAAATTTATCTGTGGTGAACTTGACTATTCCTTTCAAATCGTTACCTAATTTGACATCTTAAACTAATATACACTGCATGGTTAATTGCGCGCAAAAATACATCAGGTGTGGACCATTTGATAAAGGGGGTGGGGTGTCTGGAAGATTGATGAGGTACATTATCTTTTTTATCTGATCAATTTTACATTCTTTTTTCCCACTATCCCACCTTTTCTTTTTGTCAAACCTTCTCTGGCTGATTTTTTTATTGACATTTGTTTGGAATTTTTTTCAAAATCTGCGAGGACCCCCAAGGATATCAAATGGTCCACCCCTTTGTATTGACCATCTTTGCATGAGATATACAATGACCAGATGGCAGGAAGTGTGTCAACTATTTAAAACCTTGATAATCTTAAACATTGAGAAAAAATTTGAATTTGTTGGAAACCAAATCTGCTAAAATTACCTCAGCTATGCTATGTTTTCTAATGATTTTTTTCCGCATTTCAACACCAAATACAGTTGACCATATCAAATGCTTACTAAATTGCCACATTATATACTCTTAGTTCCAGTAGGTATAAAATTACCAAAAACAATCTTTAAAATATAAAACGAAATATATCCCTTAAAATTGACAAATTTAAAGTTGTCCCTAAAATTCACAATTCCAGATTTCAACCTAATTTCAATATATCATATTAAGCAAACCCTAAGAACCTGTAAACTAAATATCAAAGCAATCAGACTGGTAAATTTTGAGAAAAAAAAAATTTTTGACCAAAAATGGAAATAGATGTCCCAAAATACAAAATTGCAGATTTCATACTAATTTGAACATATCTTATTCACATTAACCCTAGGAATCTGTAACTAAATATCAAAGCTACCAGATCAGTAGTTTTAGGAGAAATTTTTTTTACCAAAAAGGCAAAAATTGCCCCCAAATAAAAAACTGCCAGTTTCAATCCTAACTTCAATATATTATATCGAGGTAAATCTTAGAAACCTGTAAACCAAATATCAAGGCTATCAATCAGATCAGTAGTTTTTGAATAAAAAAATGTTTGACCGAAAATTGGGAAAAATGCCCCAAAATTACAAATATGATAATATCAATACAATTTGTACAAACTTGAGTGAGGTCATCCTGAGGAACATGAATATTAACTTTCAGAGCCATCAGACGAGCGATTTCAGACAACAAGCTATTTTGACTATAAACGGAAATAAATACCCTAAAAATACAAACATGCAAATTTCACCCCAATTTGTGCACACATAATTTAGAATCTGCATACTAAGTTTCAAACCCAGACTAATGCTTACTGACTTTTAGCCATTTGCAGGATTTTTCCTTTTTTCCCCTTATTTGCATATTTTTGGCACTGGCATGTTCATTTGAATAAATTAACATCTCCCCCTTTCCTTGATGCACCTGTACACCAAATACTGAGACGGCAGCCGTTGTTGTTTAGGAGTTTAGGACTAACATACATACATACATACATACATACATACATACATACATACATACATACATACATACATACATACATACTGACGCCATTTTGCCACCTGATAAAATACTTTCCATTTGCATATATACATATGCATATATGGGAGCTTTTCTAGGTGAGATATACCCTTTAAATAAGTTATGATGAAATTGGTCACGTGTTGTTCGATACTCGTAATTCATCTAGCTATTTTTTTATGTTAGCCAGGCTGTCTTCCCTCACCCTAGATTGTCATTTTTCTCCTTCAGTCGAAAAATTTCGAAATAATCATCGTACACGCTATACTTTTGAGCAGAGATTTAAAACGGACTGCATGCCACATCATAGCAGAATATGTAACAGTGTATATTTGAGGCAGAGTTGTTAGGTTTCACAAGACTCCCTAGCTTGATAAATTCATTTTATTCATAGAATGAAACACGCTGACTCATCACTCGTCAAACATAAAAAACATGACTCGAAAGTTTATTGTCTGAGAAACTGAGTGGAGGAAATTAAGAGCCAAGAATGTTTTGCTCTGAGTTTACGAGCCACAGCTTTCGGAAGCATTTTTGTAGAGTCGATGGTTCAAAACACTCGGTCTGCCTTTAATCACCGATTAACAAAATCAGCAATTGCTACCAATCAAATTTTAAGTATGCTGCGAGTGCTGTTCTAAGCCATTCAATGTTATTCAATGTAAACATACCTCCTGTAAAACTAAGCCCATAAAAACCTCATCTACTCCACCAGTTTTAAAACTACCTCCCCCCCCCCACAAGTAGTAGACCGAACAAGTATTACAAAAAATTTGAAAGTCCGAATATCTGTGCCAGAAGCGCATTTTACCTTAACCTTAAATTAACTTCCATTATCTGATCAAGACATTAAATAAAAAATACCGCAATGATACGGTGTCGCTCAGAATTGGTACATATCAGTATTGGTATCAAAGATCAATAATAAATGTTGTTTCTATCTGTTCAGTGCAGGAAAATTCTGGGTTGATGTTACGACAATGATTTCTGCATAGTACAACCAGAAAAACAACAAGGAATATTTAAACCAGTAAAAACGAGAATGACAAAAGTAAATATGGTCCGAAACTTTAGGTACTGGAGGTCAACTTTAGCAACATGCATAGCTGAGGAATGTTTCAACACAGCTAGTCCCTCTTAGTTTGAGCAGGTCTGTTAATATGTAACACTTCATAAACAATGACAGGAAATGACTCAAGGTCAGTGGAGTAGCCTGTTTCAGTCATTTGCATGCCAACACTGCCGCACATTTGCAGGATTTCCCTTTTTCTTGCCTCATTTGCATATTTTGACACTAACATGCTCATTTGAATAACGTCACATCTCAACCCCTGGGTCTACCTGTACACCAAATACTGAGATGGTAGGTGCGGCGGTATGGGAGCCTTTGCGTGTGAAGGACAGACATCCGCATATACATACATACATACATACATACATACATACATACATACATACATACATACATACATACATACATACATACATACATACACAAATACACACACACACACAGACATACAGACGCCACCGACTCACCATATAAGCTCTTTTTGGTATTTATATACATACCAAATATGAGCCAAAAAACTAGAATTTTACATTAATATGCCTGTGATTCAGCGTTCAGACTTTGATAACCTTTAACAATGAAAACACACACACAGATCAGTGCTCATCTTTTTCAATGATTTTATTTATGCAAATGCGAAGTACATTAATCCAGCTTTCACGATACAAAAAAAAAGTTTAATGAGGTCAAACTTTGACAATACAATTAAGGAGATATATTCAACATCTTAACGATCTTTAAAGTGATGGTCACAGAATTAAATCAAGAAGAAACATCGGGATACCTGAAAATTGCAGTAACATTTTCTGAAAGAACATTCTTACAAAAGTGTGTACAATAAAGTGAGATCCCTGTTATACGATTCAAACTCCAACGTACTTGTGCAACAGAACAGAGCTTTCAAACTGTGGTCATTCAGGTGTTAATATACACGTATCACGAAAATGAATTCGCGATAATTGAAACTGCCACAAACGAAAATTGTACATGTCGGCTGTGTCTTTTGCTTTGAGATTTTGCACCGTTGTCCGCACTTCAACACAATGAAGCGCCCTCACATGTTCAGATATCATTGAACTCAAACATGGCGTATTACTTTTGTTTTCAACATGTAGGTGTTTCAAATAAAATCTTTGATATTGATAGTAGCAAATTAGGTTGATATGCTCTGGATGGATCTATGGACATGTTTTTACAACGTAAACTACTTTTCCTTGGTCATGAGCCAGTTTACATGATAAAAAGTATCCTACTGGCCATATCATGCTATTGGTCTCGATCGACAAATTACTAAATTAGGTGTCAATGATTTCCTAAACTTAGGCAAATTTTACTTATCAGTATCTGAGCACTAATTTTGCACTAACTTTGGTCCATGTGATAACACTAATTTGGATGAAAACACTTTCAAAAATATACTTTTTCTCATAAAAAAGAGAACAATCATAGTTTTGCATAGAGGTTAGACACAGAGTTAGAATAAAAGAATAATCAACTGACAATTGAAGATATCAAAAAAAACTGTACAGTATTTACAAACGAGACCTGTATAAAACTTTGTCGATATTGATGGACTTAAGGGGTTCACCTGAATTTATGAAGGGCTAGAGCTGCAGAGACACACTTATCACGTAAGTTTATCCTTGGAGCTCCTCTTACTGTAGATTTTGTTGTTACAGTATTTTCTATAAATGTTTCTCTGGTTTTCAAATACAGTTTCTTGATGTACTCTCAAAATCATGTCGAAATGAATAGTGTTCAAGAAAGTTTGAATGTGTCTTATGTCAAATGTAAACCTGAACTAGAATTGATTTGTCGACAATGAGGTTGCATATTGAAGGTGTTTGCAAGGCTAGTAATTTGTATTTCAAACATACTTTGGAAGGATTGGAATACAATCTTATTGAGAAAAGTTAAAATACAATGAAATGTTCTACTTACTGTTGCCCTTTCATTTTCACAATAGGTAAAAGAGATTTCTACATTAATCCACAGATTAATACATATTTGGTTGTTGTCAGGTTGTAGGTTTGTGTCGCAAAATGACAGAGTGTCATAAAACTTGTATCTATATTACAATCACTGATATGTCGGAGATCACAAATAACTACAGAGCAACTGCGATCAATGTATTTTTCACATGTTTAGGAAAACATACACTTTACTTGTTTCGGAGGAAAAACCCCTGCATGACTAAAAAAACGAAAGTGAGAGAATTCTAACACTACTTCCTTGTAACAAATATCAATTCTTTTGTAAGAAGATAGAGTCCATGAATTGTCAGGTTTGTTATCAACTTTATTTACTCGAACATGGATGTTTATTTTGTCAAATTGCCAAGAAATGCTGGAGAAAGGTTAAATATATTGTAACCAGCCTCTTCGGTCGTACAATCACATAAACTTAATCAAACATCACGTTTTCATGTTTTTCAGATGTCACTGTTCAAAAACATTATCAACTTAACTGGAAATACAACTTTTGGTTCTTCTAGGTAAATGGGGCGTACACAAGTTTTTGGTTACAGAAATGAGTACACCAGTTGAAGTTATACTCGAATTTCAAAGTAGCTTGGAATTACAACGTGCTAGGGTGATTAGAAAAACGTTTCTGGTGATAGAAAATAACTCCAACTGCACCCATTGCAAACGTTCTCCTTTTGATGGGGGGAACCCAATACGACGTCCACTGTTCTCACTCACAGATCACGTTGAGAGTAGGAACACCAATCATTGTATCGACCCGTACACACTGTACCGAGCAAAAACCTATTGTTAGCGTTCCGTGCGGTGACATCGACGGGAAATGTGATAAAGGCAATACAAGAATGATCAAACAGTCAGTGTACGGGTAAGTTTTTCAATTAAACCGCGGCAATACTGACGATATTGACTTTGGCACAGTGAATGTCGTATCGGGTTAAATTGTTGCAAACTTTATCGAAAAAGAACGTTTGTAATGAGTGCAGGTGGCGTCATTTTCTATCCCCAGGAACCTTTTTCTTATCACCCAAGCACGTTGTAATTCCAAGCTATTTATAAATTTACTTTAAGAATAAGCTTAACTTAAGATATGATTTAGGAAAAGAAATCCAAAGAAGAGATGATATGTCAGAAATTTTAGGAAAAGTTGATAAACGTGTAATTCTGATATATTTATTCATTTCTTTTAATTTACTTTCTTTATATGAAACTGCACTCATCTTTGTCTAGCTACGGAATTTGACAAATAAAAGACAAAAAGCATGAGATAGCTATTCTATAGAAGTCTAGTGAAGACATCACGGGCAATTGTGGAGGTTACGTACAATGAATTGTTCCTGGTATACACACAACGAAGTGGCTTTCATAAGTTCAAGCTTTGCCTTCCCCTTACGAAGACAAATATATCAGAGGTAAATTTCAATTAATACAAATTCAAAAGTTTCCCCTGCAACAATATATGTGGTAAATGGCATCCGGTTTTGGCGACCTCGGGAAGATATTTGTACAGATATTTGTAAAGTTATAATTTTCGATACATGTCAAGATGGCCGGATTAGATTTTTGCCACCGTTTTCCCCATATCTGGATTCAACGATATACAGATCTCTGCCAATTTTGATATTGTAAAAATCATATTACAAAATCCATGCGGCAAGATCAATCAAGAAAACAGCTCATTGCTTTGAGTATTCAGGGTGTATATCTTAATGAATGGATGATAGACGTTATTGATTTTACATTAATAAGTAATTTTCTTCATCCCAGTCAGCTTAAAGTCTTTAAACAGGTTGACTTGGCTTTCGGCTTTTTAGAAGACGAGGTTGATCATGCAAGTGTCATGCCTCGCACGTGAACTCCATCAAAGGCCAAAATGTATATCACTAGTCTATTAGCAAAATTTGACTTATCATTGAGTTTAAAAGCGGTTTAAGTTGGTTCTTAACTTTTCCTGGAATGTTAGTGATTGTAGAATCTTTACCATGAATCTAGACATGTATCTTTTAATGCATCTTTAAATCTCTTTCTAGATTCCTGTATCAGTTTTGATTCTTTCAGCTTTTCCTTTAAGTCTCGCGCCACTTCGAAAAGCGCTGTGTAGTTGTAACAGAGGACATCTATAATATGATCACGCCAGGTATCTATGTCGCCTTCAACGTCAATGTCATTTACCCCAACCTTGACGGTCATTTGCGAAGCTTCATGCGGAAATTCTTTTTTGATGAATTCAGCCAGTCCAGAGTGACTTGTTACGAGAACTGGTATACCTACTGCCATCGCTTGGAGACCGGCTATACCGAAAGGCTCACTTCGAGAAGACAAGACAACCAGGTTGCTTTCTTTAATATCTTGCAAATTTTTCTCGTATGTGCCGTACGGGGGTAGCTTGATTTTCAAGTATTTATCCTGGACAGTCAATCTTTTATATAATGTCGTTCTTATATCATCATGATGTTGGCTTGGGACACCTTTGATTATAAACTTTGGCAGGAGCCGATGCATATCGTGATATGTCTTCGCAACACGGCTGAATGCTTTGGCAATTAGCATGTAATAATCTTTCATATTCTCTACGCCTATCATGTGTTCGTAAGTAAGAACTTGCATGAGATTGTCTTCACCTGCCTCTATCGCGTTTACTGTGATGTTAAAGATATCATCCTTGGGAAACGGAAGATATTCACAATGTTTGATGCTTTCAGACAACGCTTTAAACTTCCTATCAAAGACAGAGAATACTTTCGGCCCCACGGAAAATACTGCGGTGGCTTTTTCCGCAGCTTTTATCAAGTTACTTTCCCATGCCTCATAGTATTCTGGTTGATATTCCTCCATATCCTCGTGATGATCACTGATGAAAAGCAAAACACGACTGGTCTTAAATTTCCTCTCGGTTAAGGAAATTGCGAACCCAGAAGTCACGGGTACATGGCCAATAATTACGTCCAGGTCTTCTATTTTTTCTATTTCGGACAAATTACACTCACTGTAGGTTTGAAGACAGTCAAGGTTTATGTTCCGGTGACAAATATTGTCCGCTACTTTAATATAATGCTCCTTAGCGTCAGAAACATCGATGCAACAGCCATCCCTACCAAGAACTGTCCTGTAAACCTCAAACCCAGCTTCTTTTGCTTCTATGTCTATCTGACGATTCAGGTTTGACGTACCTTTGTAAACCTTTTCCCATTCATCGTGGAGGATCAATATCCTCCTGTAATAAAACAGAAGATTACATCGTTGACCATGAAAATAACATCAAATGCCGTTTCAATAGTAATTTATTTTGACCGGACTTCTGCTATTAATTGATGATACTTAGTTTTAGTTATAATAGCTCAATGAGTATAACATTCTTTGTAACAGCTCATTTGGTATTGAATTATATTCTGTAGTCAGGTAGTATATCGATATTGAGAGCACCTATTTTGACTACGCATTGACTATACTTAGGCCTAGTATTTCAGTTTGATAAGCGTGACATTCAGATAATAAGATCATTTGCATATTCAACGAATCTTGTGATGTACTGCTAATGATTGAACTTGTGAAGTACATAGGTATACTTAGATTTATTCATGCTCAAAGCGTAATCAGTGTCTCATCCTAATTAGTTCATTTGCATATTTTATAAATGACCCAATGTATGTGGACTAGATATCAAAGTTGAATATTCCGAACTTGAACAAGCACACCATTGATGAGTAACTTTAATTACCAAAATAATAAGCATCAAACGAAATTTCGAGCTCGTGTATAGCACACACAAATATAACCACCTAAATCTTTTGTAAATTTTGTTTTCATACCGTGTTTCTAACGCTTTCCTTTTATGACACTCTATCAGCCTAAGTCTTACTTGGTTTTCTTGAGTTTGTATAAAAAATGAGAATTCTAATGGAACCACCAGATGATGCAATAAAAAGATTTATCATAATATATTCAAATACTCACGTCCTTCAAATTTTGCTGTCGGCAATATTGCATCGCGGCGGAGGACGGCAGTAATTTTGCCTGTGTACTTTGTTTAAAATACTTTCAAGTCGCCAATATAGTAAAGGGACTCCACATGTATTACGTTTGTCTTGCGTATGTCAAAGCGTTTGCTTACACTAGAATACCGTGGCTGATACCCTAAAATATCGTTCACTTTATCTACACTATTCTAACCTCATACATTTGGTCGCTATATATTCAACTAAATGCAGACTTTGTGTAATGACTACAGGAAGGTCAGTACTTGTCTACTCTTAACTTGGATACTGGTTCAATAAATTGATGGAGTCTCTAAACACCATAGCAGCTGGTTGTATTCAGTGACTTTTCCAAATTATCACATGTTGACCTAGGTGTGTTGTTACATTTGATACATTATTTAATTATCATTTATTAAAAACAATAATTAGCTTTTGGTCTTACTTGACTTGTGAATTCTTGAGATTGGCTGTGGTTTGGTCGCACATTCCACCTGGACATATTATAAACCAGATGGTGAGCACGCCGAATACGTACATCGTCATTGTCATTTGTTGGCTTGAAGTTAAGACTTTCTGTGATGAAGCAATTAAACACAATAAAAATAGGTTACACTTAGATTTCATGCACTTAACCTTCTCGTGCGTAAATATAACCCTAGACTTGGTTCAAGTCTGTGAATTGTGATTGTTTGAGTAGGATAATCGCGATGATTTGTGTTTCTGTTTTTATGTCAAACGCGTGAGTGGGGTGAACGCGATGAGTGGGGTGAACGCTATACAGGGGAGTTTCTCCCGGAATCCGGCAGAAACTAACTCACTACTGCGCAGACTCAAATGCAAACGTAACGCGTTCAATCGCTGGGAAAATCTGGCCTGGGCTGCCAAATTCCAAATAGGTTTGTATGAAAAAAGGAGAGACACATGAGAAACTACTGCCCATGATGTGATGTAATAAAGGGAAAGTGGCTTCACACATCACTCATCTCGTCTTGTATGTGCTTTAGTGTGTTCATGATGTGTGAAACCACTTTCCCTTTGTTACATTGCTCCCATTGACCAATGTTGGATTATGGCCCATTAACTAATTCTATTGTTCCAAATGTTTTTCATCAAATGTTCGGTTAGTTCGATGTACTTGACACCTTTCGGGAAACTTGTTCCTGGCTGGTCTAAAGGGTTCTTCCGATAATTTTGTATGGCACCTTGTGCTGTGTTTTTAGCGATTTAACAGTAGCCAAATAAATTACAGAAAAGGAAGGTCAACAAAAAACTTGAAAAGGATCAAACTAGAAGACAAACACAGAAAAATCAAACAAACAGAAAAAAGTCACACCCGGAAGAAAATTACAAGAAAAAGAGATTAATAAAACTTGATATTCTATAAGAACCTCTAATCACACACAGGAATATGCGCTATGAACGAAGGGTTGAAATTCATTCCAACACCATAACGTTCAAACAGAAAAGACTCTCTGAAGGATATCAACGGCTTCAAACGGAAAAATAGACTCATATAAATTGTGAGACACAAACAGTCCAAAGAACACACATTCGAGTTGATATCAAACTAGACTAACATCATCAAACAATACCAAACTCGAAAACTATCTCGAAGCAACAAAACTAGCAATTGTTAATCTTCCCGTCAACAACAGGAAACGAGAAATATCACGTCCTTAAACAATAGCAGACTGGCCCCAAGTCGCCTGGCTTTCCTCAGCAGCTTAGTTACTGGCTGGGCCAAGGCGTTCACCCCACGATCTACAAAACAGCCTACCAATTAGTGCGACAGTCTGCTGAAGTTTAGTCCTTCAATTTATACTTTTCTGATAGATTAATATGCCCACAGACATGGAGCAAGTCTAAAACAATGGCGCTCCGAACACTATCAAAAAATAAACAAATGACGACCAAGCCATTCCACATGCATTGCCTTCATCGACACAAAAGATTACATGACAGAGTGCGAAAGACAGTTGAGCAACAGTCAATACTACAGGGCAAATAACAGCAAACAACTCTGACACTACAAAAATGAAAGTACACACTCTGGCTTAGAATTGTGCGATGAAGAATACATTGATCTCGATACATACAAATACATGTACCTAGATCCTACAAATAAAACTACATGAACACCACAGTGGTATCTATTACCAAAGTAGACAAAACTCCCCCGCCCGGTGCAACACATGTAGGAAGACCAATCATTAGCGGTTGTTCAAGTCCTACACACTACATCTCTGAATTCAGACTACTACATTATACATTAAACTAATGATGTACATGTACATCCACGATCCACGATCGTCACTAAACAAAAAACATACATACGAGCTTCAACGGACCTTATACGGAAAACTACCCTAGACCCTATTCGTCGCTTTTGGCCTTCGTCCGGACGAAGGCCGAAAGCAACATATACGGTGTAGGCTAACGGAAAACAGAAACTGTATGAGTTCCGAACAATAAATGTTTCGTCACACTTGATGCTGTGTCTATATACACAAACACAACGCAAGGTGAAGCAATGAAACTAGTTGGCAAAGCATTATATGAACACAAAACGTTTATAGAATAAACAAACACCCACAGAGCATATGTTATCTATGCTAACATTCAAACTCAAAGGGAACTATCAACAAATCTGCTGATGCTCAATGGGCTCCCCATCATCCCCAGAAATAGCCGCCATTACATTCTACGATCTAGAAAGTTTGACACAAGATGTAACATATCTTGATCTAGTCATTTTCAAGGGCTAGAGGTATAACAGCAAACAAATTCTTGACACTAGAACACACACACACACAAAGATACATTCTAATTCTAACAAAAAGATTCACGTCACCCTACAGCCACGTGATGTCGTAATCTGTAATTAGGGAGCCTTCAGTAATTACAAATGTAAATACATAAATTCACAGATTTATCTAATTTTCTACTGAAAAAAAATTATTCATAGTTTCATCATAGACCCTAATGCATAGTGAATCGACATTTCGGTGAAATTCCAAAATCAAATTTCTTGCACGACCATAGACTTGTAACAACTCTAGTCTAATCAAGAACATTAATAGCAATAATCAAGAGTACACAAATGCAAAGCTTTACCTATTTTTGTACTGGAAAAAACTATTCATAGTTTCATCATAGACACCATGGATAGTGAACCAACTTTTTAGATGAAATTCAGAAATCAATTTCTTGTACACAAATGCACAATTTACTTCCAAATTCAAGCAAAGTACATTTAAATACATTATCGAACATATATAAAATACAGATATAGCATTTTTTGTTGGGGGAAAATTGTCGATAATTTGCCTGATAAACTCCATGTATTATGATTTGATATTTTTGGATGAAGCACTAAATTAGCCACATCTTGCCTTCTTATAGTTGCACAAAATATGGTGACCCTCCCTCAAATGTATGAAATAGCATATCTCTTGAAAAATTCTTGCGTGATAAATTGCGACTGTCCCTCCAAAAACACCAGCCCTCCCCTCTGAAATTTGTCCTTAACATAACAGTTAAACCAATTGTTATGTACATTAGCTGATACTGCTTCAGTTATTCCTGGGGAGAATACCGCAGTGGTTGGGGGAGGGTAAAGTTTTAGAATGTCGGACAAGGGGGGGGTCACATTTTAGACAGGAGGATAGTGGGGAGGGTCACATTTTACGGTACAGGTTTGCACGAAAATCCCCCGGCCCACTCCCCTGTAATTACTGAAGGCTCCCTAATCGGCACCGTGTGCCGTCAAAACAGCTATCATGTGTCGGTGATTTCGTGTACCGTTTCATTGGCGGATTCAAGTTGGATGTGTGCATATTTTAATGTACATGTGTATTAAATGTGTGGCAGGTGTTGTCTTGCATTATGATCTAAACTTTATATTGCAAAATTTACGGTCAGTCCTGCAGAAAAAATATGTAAACAATCGCATTGGAGAGAGCAAGCGTATGAACTGGAAATACAGGACAGAATGATCACGGTGATAAAAAAACCTCCATGGATTGACTGACGCGAGTTTCATCTTTGCCTGTTAGCTCAAAAGTGTGCCAAAATGCTTATATCTAATATAATATCAATTAATACTAACACGATTGGATCTAATTTGGGATAATTGGATCTTTATCATTTTCAAATTTCTCAAAACGTTTAGGTGCCTTATAGCTGAATGTTGCGATATTACAAATAACTCATAAAAACAAGTGTGTAACTTAAAAAGAAAAGCAGATGAGGTTACATTTGCAGCCTGAATCGACATTACTTCACTATCCAATTATCCCAAATTAGTTCCAATCGTGTTTACTGAAGAAACAGTATTCAGAACCATCTTCTTTGCCACGAAAAGGTTGTGTTTAGGACGCACTAAATTTAAGGCCTGCAAGCATGTTCTGCGTAATTGTGCGATAGTTGGATGGTAATTGGATTTGTTTATCAATGGGTATGCAAATCCAACGTAATTTGTTCGTTCAAAGGAAAAACGACAGCTCCCATCCTGTTTCTCGACTGTCTATGGTTACTCCTACAAGAAATTGGCTACAAGTGATTGTTTCCTCACTACATATAAGAATAGTATATGAAAATATTTGTTATCTAGTTGAACTAATTAAAACACACCCCTTTCAATAACTTACGCAAAGATTGAAAATGGTAAATACAAGCGAAAATTGTGATTATTTTATCATAGGTTTTATTCAAGAGAAGTTGAAAGATTTAAAAAGACGAAAGAATAGAACAACACGGTGGTAGTTAAATGTTCACGTCATTCCTTATACATATTTACATTACGAGATCCTCATAATGCACACATGCTGACATTTTAAAACTAGTTGTTGATCAGAAGTATTCATTGGTGAGGACAATGACAGACCATAGATTCTGATGACAGGACAATCGTAACTTAATGATCTACTTTCAAAACTCGTTAAAACTTGCTGGTTCCCGTTATAACGAGTTTCCGATTCTCGTAATTATGTATTGTTAATTCTCATAATTACGAGGGTATTCATTATGACGAGTTTTGTTTCTTGTAATCAGCAGTTTTAAATACTTATAATTACGAGATTTTGATTCTCCCTAAGTACGAGAATTAGAAACTCACAATTGTAAGTTTCTATTTCTCTTACACTGCAAATTCTTCTGGATTTAAACTTCAGAACACCGTCTTCTATTTATTCCGATTCGGTTTGCGTCTTTGAGCATGATTTACTGATTTGTACCCTAACCAGACAACTTACGGTTGTGAAAGCCGGGCTATCATTAACAGCCGTCAGGTGGCGATTTTTCACCGCCTGACAACGGAGATTCGCCAGTTGAAAACATATATCGATATCCCTTCTTTCACCCTTTTATCGGCGTCTCGGTAATGCCCGAGAAAATGCTTTAGGAATATGTCTATTTCAGAGTCGTGTTCCATTTTGTTTTACCAAAAGTGAACGGTAGACATGTGTCTGTTTGCTTATAATACAGAACATTGGCAATCGTTGAAATTCCCCATTACATATCATCACAGCCATTTTGTTTGTTTGCTTGCATCAATCACGTTCAGAGTCTGTCGATTTTTGACAAATATTGGAAGCGATCGCCGATAAGTTGAGTGAAATACACATCTCAGTTTTCCTTTGTCACAGTGTCGAAAGGTCACTGAGTAGCTCTAAATTTCCATAACCAAATAAGCAAGGCCGAAACAGCACAAACAGACAAGTGACTTTTGAGAGTATAGATGGTTTCGAGTTACAACGAGGTGAAAACTTATTATAGAAGTTTGAATTTGTCATGCACTTCTCCAGTAATTAAAAATTTTCAGTAAATATGAATGACACAACTTTTAGAAGTGCTTTTTGTCGCATAATATCTGTATTATTTCCTCTCCTGTATCTCATGCGGCCAAAGTTCACCTCGCATCGTACATGTCACCATGCATGTAATATCCGTGATGTCACCTCAATGACGTCACCCTGCTACTCGCTGTCACTTCTGTGACCGGCGTCGGGTCACCTTGGCATAGTCTGCTCACGGTTCCTCCACAAACTCGCAGCAGGCTGTTGGACGCTGCAAGCACTGTCTATATTGCAAAAATAGGCGAAACTAAACTGGATATAAATATTACTACACATCATCCTGTATTTCCAGTCTATGTTCGCACTGATAATGTTAGCAGACGCGATGGTGGAGGGGATTTTTGGTTTTCCCGTCCAAGAATATAACCGTGTTCAGCGAAGACCGCGTTTTATATATTCAGACAGAGAGTGATAATTGATGCTCCAAATCCCCCTAGTGTTTAAGAGATAGTGTGTACCCCCAGATAAACCATCTTTCATATGAGAATTTAAACTCCCGCCCAGTGTATGCAAATGACTGCCCACGGTCAATAATTTGTGTAGGGGGCCGCCTTAGGAAGCCTTTAGTAATTACAGGTCGGGATGGGCTGGGAGGATCATTTTTATAAACCTATCGCGGGGGGAGGTCATTTTAACAGAAGCTGATTTCAAGGCCACACCTGTCAATGTGATATTTTCTCAACAGGAAATCACCGACTAAATACATTGATTCTGTTAAATACATACACGTACGTGCACATTATCGACAAGCTTAACAAGCAAAAAAGATACAGTGCTGTTCAAACACTTGAACAGTTAAAACTGATATACATGAGATGAAAACATACGGGACTGGTGGTAAAGCGTATATTACAGAGGTTAAGATTTCATATGGGAACGGAAGAGGAACGAATACGTCATCACTTTCTGCGCGCTCTCCTCATGTTCTGATGATGTCACACGTTCTTTCGTCGTTTGGCAGTCGCTTTCTACGTGAAATGGCCATTTTTCTCGTACACCTTTTCCGAGAGCGACCTTTCACGCTCGCTTCGTCATAGACTTGATATTCAAAACAGGCATTCCTTTCCCGTTGTATTGTTGCTCTTGGTTTTTTTTTCGATCGCCGTCTGATTTTGAGATATTTTAGATTACGAAAAGGATACACACGCGCGGCAGATGTCGCGTACACTGCACTGCCGATGACATTAGTCTAGACTGAAATTCACATTATCACTTGTTTTACCTCCGTGGTTTTACACGGTTTTTCAAACACAAAGTAAAATTTCAGTATTTCCAAGTTCTTGTCTCTGTGTTCTTTTAACCTAATATCAGAGCAAAGTCCTTTAGACAATGCGACTGTGTGAGTCGGGTGTGTGAGTCGGCACGAACACGTTAAATCTAGACTTGCTTCAAGTCTATGGCCATATAAAAATCAAAACAGAGAGAATAGAAGGTATAAACTTCAGCAGACTGTCGTATTTGTGGTAGGCCGTTGCGTAGATTGCTAGGTGAACGTGATAGCACATGGACATGTGAACCTTGCTTGGCTAGGCACACTGTAAAAATAGCGGATGCTAGACGCGTCTTTAGGCTTTCAAAATGTAGATGTCGGTGTTCAAATTTGAGCGGCTAGTGTTCATATTGTTAACATTAGTGTTCATATTATTAACAATGATGTTCTAAACCTGAATACGTAGTGTTAACAACCATCTCCTTCAAGTGTTCAAATACTTAGCATCACAGAAATTTTACAACACTGTGAAACAATTAACAATCTGAAGTGTTTTTTTTTAACTTTACTATGGCTATATTAAATTTACTAATGCCTCGCTGTCCGGCAAGTGTATACGGATTTTGATGTAACGAATTTCCCACTAAGTGAAAAATACTTCCGGTCTACAATTGCTGAAAGCATGTTTTTTTTAAAAAAAAAGAAGGATAGAAAATAATTTTAAACATTTATTATGGGGTGGAATTTTGAAAATTTGAAAAGAAAATCAGAAAACCACCATGAACGTTTTAATTTTAACATCGGCGTGCAAGAGGCGTTCTATTTCTAAACACTTGGTGTTCAATTGTGATGCCTTTTCATATCCCGTGATGCATCAAAACTGTCAAAACGGAAGTTGCGACATTTTCTTGTAAACGCACGCTGAAGTCGTGATCGTGTGGAAGCAAGACCAGAACGGGTATGTTTTCTCTCCAAAATTGTAAAATGTGTTCAATTTTGAAGCATCTGTATTATTATACTTTAAAATTAATTGTATTGTACATTGGAATAGCTAAAACACGTGAAGAAACCTTTTTTCTTTCAGTGGCTGGTATACCAAACAGTAGCTGTGAATACGCAGCGGTACTTTGGGCCATTGCCTATCGATCGCATTCTGGTCAAGGGTCATCGCCATAGAACTGTGGCGATAACCTTGACCCGAGTGCAATCGATACGCCATGCACAGTACCACTGCGTCATCACAGCTAACACATGTCTTTTAGTAGGCTCAATCGCATGTAAACATCAGTTAAACATCGCAGAGTATACACTGTATTGTTCAAGGATATGAGAGTTGGCTTGTTTACTTTTCATCAGTTGATGACAAGAAGAAGCCGATATTTTGTAACAGTTTCGAAAAGAGGCACTGTATACCAAAGTCACCCCTTTTCCTTAACCTGATAAGGCCACCTTGTCTTTCATTTAAAGGCTCATCTCGCCATATTACCTATTGTTGCATTATTTTCAGGATGTGAAAAGTTGGATTTAACTGGAAATCGAAGAGTTGGTACAGAAGCTGGTGCGGTGCCAGTGGTGGTACATAAATTGAAGAAGATGAGTGTACACGTAGCTGTCTGGAAACAAGCTTGAAAACCTCAGTTCATCTCTAATGTAGATTTAAACTTTCAAGGGTCAGTAACTGCATTTTGATAAGTTTCTGTATTTTGTTCTTAATTAATCTAAGCTTTGGTAGCACGCTATGATCAACTAAATGTTACTGGAGATTAAGCTTTCAAAGACGTGTATTGTCCCTTATCAGATGCAATTAGGGTGGAATGAAAAATTAAAGCTGAAAGCGACAGAAAATTTGTGTCTCGAAAATTACCGGCCTGATAGCTTTGATATTTGCTACGCACGTTCCTAGGGTTGATCTTAATTTTATATGTTCAAACTATGATGACATCTTCAATTGTGTATTTTGTAGCTATTTTCCCATTTTTTGGTCAGACCATCCTTAAGTGAGATGTCAAAGATTCTCTACATAACACAGCAATCTCTTTCGACCGCTATGTGGCTTGTTTCTTTCCTATCTTGGTGAGGAAATGGCTTTGTTGCCATAGGTTTCGGGCGGCAGTTTCCTTTCACAAGCGAATTTCAGTAAGGACTGAAATTTCCAGTTTTAACAGCAAATGCTTGTTGATACACAAAACAAAACTAATGAAACAAAGTCAAAATTAGGTAATATTTTTTTTTAATTTCTGAGAAGTAGATTTTTGAAATGTCACTGATTTATTTCAGGGTTTATTTAAAGATATTACAAACAAACAAATCCTTTTGTTTATGAAGGACTTTGTTGGACAAGGAAATAGGTTTTACACTGCCAAGGACCCACTCTCCCCACTTTGTTCATGGTGTGCCTTACTGTGACACTTCGGCAACTTGACATGTTGTGTTTACTTTAGTGTCGACAACTATGTACCATGTGCATCAGAGAAGCCTTGACTAACTTGTTTCAAAAATTTACAATTGCCTATACAAGAGGAAATGTCTTTAAGAAACCGTCTTACAACAATGGAGTATGCATTTCATACATATACGTGTTTCAACACAATAAGTCAGCCAAATTTTGAGCTTTTTCAAAAGATTTTTTGTACGTTTTTAACTCCCATTTGCCATACATATATGGCAATTGGGAGGTTATATGGTTGAAAAAAGTCTGTATGTGAGATGTCTGTCTGTATGTCTGTCTGTCTGTCTGTCTGTATGTATGTATGTATGTATGGATGTATGGATGTCTGTCCGTCAAATGCAAAAACTCACGAACCGCTTCAATTATTAAACTGATTTTTGGTGTAGTGATGCCACATATGGTGTAGATGTGCCGATGTTAAAATGATCTTTTTAGTCTCATAGATATGCAAATGAGGTAGAAAACCGGCGAAAACGGTCAAAAATTAATAACTCAGGAACTACTCATCTGATCATTGTCATATTTGAGTTTTAGGTACCTTAGGCCAAACTAATTTAAACATATAGATTTGATGTCAAAATTTGATGCTTTCTATTTTTAATGAATTTTATTCTTTCTTTTTTTGCCATTTTAGTAAAAATCTTTTCCTCTTAAACCAATGGTCGGATCGCTTTAAAATTTGGCGTGCAGGTGCCTTGTGATAACTCAAAATAGAATTCATCAAATTATGGCAAAATTTGCATATTTATATTTTTGGGAAATTTTTGCCATTTTTGGTAAAAAAAATCTTCTTTGAAACTGTGTATGCCATTACTTTCTAAATTGGATGTGCAGGTTTCTAGGAGTGACCAGAAGATGACTCGGTGAACTCAAGGCAAAATTTTCAAATTTTGTGGTACTAATTGCCTTGCTTTCAAATTTGGTACACTGGTGAAATGTAGTAGGTCATTCATTCAAAGTCAATTACTGCCTGTGTGAATGAGCAGATTATGATTGTGCTGTTCCAGGCTGAGATGTTATTTTTAGGAATGATGCAATGTTAGACGATAATTGATGTTTTAACTGAATTTGACTTACATTGTATGTAACTCTTGTACTGTATAAACCCTATCAATTAACCCACAAAAAATAATTAATATGATTTTAAATAATTGAATTAATTAGGAAATCAACAAAGCCAAAATAATTTTAGTGTAGAATTATTAGAAAGTTCAACTTTTTTGACAGTTCATAGTGAAATGCTTACCATCTTGGATGATTAAAACATGTAAAGGCAACTTTCCTGAATCCCAACTTTGACATATTCTGTACCGCCATGTATTGTTCTCTTTATGTTATCAAAAAGAAAATGCTCATAATAGTTTGTCATGATAGGTTGGTCAATAAATAGAGATAGAGAAAGTTCCAATTTCCATTTATGGTCGACTTAGTAAGGATAAAATAAAATTATTTTTGAGGAAAAAAAATAGAGTTGTCGATTAAAAGAGTGGTAAAAGTGATAGGGTTTTTATGGTAAAGCTGGGCTGTAAGATTCCTCATGTTCTATTTATAGCAATTATGCAATCTGTGTAAACAGTGCAATAGAAGTGTTACATGATTCCTTATAATGCTTTTGATGACCTTGAACTTCTTAAGTTGCAAACATTTGTCTCTTCGGTGTGCTTTCTCTGAGTACCTACAGGCTCAACTTATTCAACAGAACTTACTTGCAATGTTGATTTGAGAGTTAAAATGTGCTTGGTTAATAGGATGAAAATACTGATAAAGATAACCAGCTGAAGATTCTTTATAACCTGACAGATATGCTGTTTTTTATGACGTAATCTTGATAAGCAAGGCATGTTTACTTTAATTAGAATGTAATAAACTCTTGTCTATATTATTATAAACAGTAGTATCAAGTTGAACAAGCTGATATTGATAGGTTGGTCGACTGTTGAGAATAAATGTATGTATGTATGCATGTCTATCTACAGGGCCTCGCACAAAAATCCGTCTCCAGGGATAGGTTTGGGGGTAGGGGTGCCTAAGCATAAGGTTCTTATTGTTATGGTTTATTTAATTTCAAGAAAAGCCGGTTTCCTTAGTTACTATGCTAAATCCGGCTTTGACTAATGTTCCCGTCCTGTTTCCGAGAATAACTTTCTAGCTGCGTAGCTTGTAATGTTGAGGTCAAGATATCTGAATCGTTCGTGTTCGAAATGCTGCTTGATTTGCAGAGAGAACACTCGACTCTTCTTGTTTTAGCGTGACATGGGGTCAATTGAAAAATTCAAAGCAAAATACCGCGGTGTATAAAATCTGCAAGCACGGTCGCAGTCACCAACCGACAACCCTGCTTGTATTTTAGAGCGCACAACCGGTCGTATGTAAAACGTGTCTTGTTTTGTTATTAAAAAAAGACTGATACGAAAGTGTACGTATTGCAAGAACACAGTTGATGAACTGAACAAGTTGAAGGCGAGCGCGAACGTCGAGTTAATAAAGCCTTTTCCGTTCCTGTTCTTGACTTACACGGAATTGTTCAGTATACCCATGAAGTCTGATTCAGTTCGATGCGGTGTTAGGCACGTCGACCAACGTGGTTTTTGCCGGGCCAGCCGTTAGAGTATAAACACACCTCCGATACGTTAGCAAGGTGTGTTGAACACATACCAGCATTCCTGGGAGGTCCTCTTTTCCGACCTGTTCGTTTACATATGAATATTCAAGTTTGTTTTGCCTTCTGGTTGTTGTTACATGAATATAAAGTGTCCACTAGTTTTACGGACCACATCTGGACACGGCTTTTGAGAGTTTCAGCCCTTTCTTCAGTTATACCTTGCTGGTGCGTTCGTTGTTGACTTTGTCAAAGTTAATACGGTGATAATCTGGTGACAGCGTCCACAGATTAGTAATTTACCCTTGCTTACTTTGGCAAATTAGGCACTCAAACTCATCAGATAATAGACTAAATTACTACGGTACCTTGCTTGCTTGGCGAATTAGGCAATTAAACTGGTCAGATAATAGACGCAACACAGTGACAAAACTTCGTTTAATTAACATTGTCGAAGGACAAATACGTTGCACGGCGAAGGAGAAAAAGAAATCGTTACAAAACCAGTGCCAGAATAGGACAAAGACACGAAATGTTGCAAAGAAAGGTTGATATTATAAATCTTTATTAACAATACATATCGTATTCAAACGTATTAAAATAAAATAAACCATGGCAATAAGAACCTTGTGCTTGGACACCTCTACCCCCATCCCTATCCCTGGAGACGGATTTTTGTGCGAGGCCCTATGGTCTATCTGTATGAAAGCCCGTAAGGGACATTTTTGTGAGGAAAAAATATTATTATCTCGTACGCACGAGACACTATCTTGTGCGCACGTGAAAGTATCAGGTGCGCACCAGATAGTATCTCGTGCGCACCCAATACTTTCCCGTGGTCACGAGATAGTTTCTCGTGCGCACGTGATAGTATCTGGTGCGCACGTGATAGTATATCGTGGCCACGAGATAGTATCTGGTGCGCACGAGATAGTTAGTTTCTAGTGCGCACGAGATACTATCTGGTGCGCACCAGATTGTATCTCGTGGCCACGAGAAACTATCAAGTGCGCACAAGATACTATCACATGCGCACGAGAAACTATCTCGTGGCCACAAGAAAGTATCTGCTGCGCGCCTGATACTATCTGGTGCGCTCCAGATACTTTCACGTGCGCACAAGATAGTATCTCGTGCGCACAAGATACTAACACGTGCGCACCAGATAATTATCGAATCATTTATTGCCTTGCTAAGGTGCCCACATTTCTAATTAGTCATTCATGGGCCATATCGGTTCTCTTTTATGTTTGTTCTGCATTTGAAAATAAATTATGAAGCAAATATTGAACTTAATTCTACCCGTCGTTTATCATTTGGTTGACTTGTTGCGCAATACGCCTTGATAATGTGTAATCAATTTATGGTTAAAATTTAGATTTGTATTGTTTCATTTTTTGTTTGAACAAATAGAATTATTAATTGCAAACCAAAAATTATACCTCACTTCCGACATGGTTGACACAACCATCATGTTTGCGTAAATGTGCGATGCCGGAATAAATTTGCCAATTTGACGTCCTTTCTTGCTCATACCTTTCCATTTATTATATGCATATCCAGACTTTCCATTTAGCCGATATCCTGTCCTCTTAACTAAGAAAATGTATCTTGTGTATGGGCTGTCATTACATTATTAGTCGTGCTGCAGAGCTATCAGGTTTATGAAAAATGTTTCAACATATTTTGTCGTGTTGGTTTTTTTGTTAATATTGTCTAATAAGTTTTGCATGACAATAATTTTTATAACACGGTTATGATATTTGTCTGGGATGCCAGGTCTGATATCGCGTAATCTTCATTTTTGTAAAACTATACATTCCGACCATGCTGATGTTCCATGTTCAATGTAATACAGCAGTACTTTTAATGTATGGTATTGGGAACGCATACCGCTTCATTTCAGCGATGGTTGCAAATGATTTAATTCTCATCCATCCCTCTTTGTTCGATGTCAGGCCGAATATAGCCATATCATGGCCTGTTTCATTTTCATGATGAAAATACACCTCACCACTTTCGGTATAATGTATTTTATTGATTCAACTTTGTCTCATTATTACTTGTATGGTCGAGGGGACGAATAGTTACTGATGCGAGGCTATTATGACGAAAACAACCATCCTACTCTGTTTACAAGATGCAGATTGTCTTGAGTAACACTCCTTATGTCTAAACTGCGGAAACACATTTGGGAAAATTCTAACGTTTCCGATCATCATGAGTTAAAACCTCCTCAAATATTTAATTTTGGATGTGCAACCTCAGCTGGTTGAGCTCAGCATATTTGCACTTGATATCTCAATAGAGCAATGAAGTAAATTGTCCTTAATCTCGTGTGCATGAATAGTTTTCAAAGACATTATTCCTTTTGTATACCAGTCCGTACTGGACGGTGCGCGGAGATGTTGGATTCGTTTTGAAACGTAGTATCTACAGTGTAAAAATAAATCATCTGTGTATGCTGATACAATAACTTCAAAACTCTCGTTTCCATCAATGCTGCAGTAGACGACTGTAGTCTTTCTATGCAATATTGGTACGTGTGTAGTTCAAAGACGTTGCGTGACGACCATTTCACTTTTCAATCAAAATTATTACAGAAAAAAGGATACTACATGTACATCCTTTCAAGAACAACAGCTTCTTCTTAGCAAGTATTACCCGCGCACAAACAACTAGTCTTCCCATCTTTTCTAAAACCTGTTAAAATAGTTAAACGATGTTTCAAGCACTTTACTGTGATGCTTAATTTGTCTCATTATAAAGTGATAATATATGAAAACTTCCTGTTGCTTTCCGAGTGTGTCATAGAAAAGAATGATGCAATGATGCACATTCTGTTTTAACTTTGACCTTCTAGTATCTGTAATGGCAATAACAATAAGAATAACAATAGTAATAGTTTATTCGGCAATGTAGGCCACGGGCCTTTTTTACAATACAGGAAAATAAACAGAGACAAACTTGGGCCTACACATAGAGTTGTTTGACAATATAACAACATTGTAAGTATTACTGGAAAGGTATATTTACAGTAAATTTTCTCTTTCTTTTAAAAGTGTACAAAATATACCTTGATATGTTCAATATTGCTGTGTATTGTCACCTGTTCTTTTTGTTTTGTATACAAATGATTTAGCTTGGGACTCTTATGGGGCAATGATTGAGAAGTATGCAGATGACACAGGGGTTTTGGGGTTGATTTCGAGCGATGACGATCAGGAATATCTTGAGTGTATCGACTTTGTTAACACCTGGTGTAATGACAACTATTTAGATCTTAATGTGTCAAAAACGAAAGAGCTTGTTTTAGACTTAAGAAGGAAACAAAATGAAAAACAGTTAGTTGTGATAAATAATATGAAGGTAGAGAGAGTGTCAGCATATCCATCCTTAGGTTGTATGATCGACTGTAAACTGTCATTCTCACAACATGTAGAAATAACAATAACCATAATAAAAATAACAATAACCATGCTGTACACATATGAACTGGGTTGATACTGTATGTTAGACATTCATTATGCTTTAAGAAGTAGAACAAGAAACTGTATATACACACAGCAAAACTACTTGGAAATTGCCAATGGCTACAGCTGATGGAGTTTTCATCATGCTGGATTTATAATTTCTGTCAGATTCAGTACAACGACGTCCGTGTAATCCTACACTGGAAATCTCTCACAGCCCTTTTACATTCTGAGGGCTGGTTCAGGGATGTGCACATACCTGTACCAGCTCTGAGAAGCTACAGAGACTACCAGCTATTAAAATAGTATCCTCAGTATAGTATAGTCAGAAAAATAAGTAGCACAGCTGCATTTCACATCCATGTACCTAGTGTGTCAACAGTCCTGTACAATAGTTTTGCAAATAGTACATGTACCGTAACATGGGTTTGAAAAAATGAGCTTCAAAGTTTGCTTCTAAATCAACCTTGTAGAAGCAATGTGTACAGTTCTGTAATAGGGAAATTCCAACATAACTGGTACATGAATGTCTGCATAGGCACAATTGCACTGTGTGTTTACAATAAGGCTGGTACAGGGAAGTTAGCTTATATGTGACAAGGGTAAAAAGGGGCTGAAAATTTCACAGCTGGTATGTGGATGTGTTCATCACTGTGCCTCACATGCTGAACACAGGTCCTGGTAGAGGGAGGTGATCAGCACATCTGGTACATGCATATAGTGCTAGGCATGTCACATACACACAGCACACATTCCTATATCTGGATGTGTATAAAATTACCCCTGCTACAGTGTTGTCAGGTACATGGGTGGTACACAGAGTGCTCGTCAAAGCTGTGCTAGGATGTTGTACAAGGACATGGCCATGTCAAATCTGCATTTGTCAATTTATTTCAAGATAAAAGGCAGATATGACCATCAACCATACCCTCATTCACATGAATCATATGTTTACTTGGTAGATTATGGCTTAGTTCTGTTGTTCGGATCTCCATTAGCCACAACTTAGGGGCTTTCTGCCAGCATTTTTGTTCTGCTTATCAACTGCAGTTTCCTATTCAAGTCATTGAAGCATAATGAAATCCTCAATATTTAGCTACTCAGTACAGTATGTACATGTAGCATTGTTATTGTTGAAATTTCATTTAGGGCTGGACAAGAATTCATTTGTCAATTATAAAAATGATAAAAATACAGGCTGTGTTTACAAACATAATACTTGGCATTTTAGTATGCTGAGGAAAGTAGGCCAAGAAACTGTAGATGATAAACAGTAGTGAAATACTGAAGAAGTAGCCAAAAGTTACAGTTAATGGAGTCTAATTTACTTATTTCAAACTATATACATGTGAAGTATATCATCAATGATGGCTGTTGCATAGCCAGAGTGATAAAATGCTTTCTCAAAGTCTTTCCAACTTCTTTGCAAGTCTCAAAAGCACATTGCACTGTGACTCTAATATATCTTG
Organism: Ptychodera flava; assembly: GCF_041260155.1. Classification (NCBI taxonomy): domain Eukaryota; kingdom Metazoa; phylum Hemichordata; class Enteropneusta; family Ptychoderidae; genus Ptychodera; species Ptychodera flava. The sequence continues at coordinate 25,924,310 of NC_091928.1, read as the reverse complement.
CCTTGTAATATATTCATTTTGATATTCTGGATTTAAAATTCATTATCATTACATTCAAACATTTTTGCAAGTGCAGTGATGCAGCAAGGCCTATGACATTGACAATAACTTGTAAGAGCTGTCTTTTTCATGCTAAGAGACTTTACCCTGAGTAGTCATGTCAGATTATTGGTGCACAAAGAAAGACTTGATAATAGTGTACCTGCAGTCAAATATGTGTTTAAGAACATGACTGTAATTTAGAATGCTGCCAATAAACATTCCAATATACTTGCACAAATTCCCTAAACATACCAGTAGATAGGCCTTGCCCTTATTGTACTAGTAGCTTGGTACTGAGTGTTTTACCATGATCTAACCTTGTGCCTCAAATTTAAAGTGTTTACATCTTTTACATTCCAGGATACTGGAAAACTCCGAGGAAGAGATGCAAAGCAGCAGCCCTGTTTAGGTATGCTCGTCTATGAAGGAGCAAGCAGTTTGTGTTGTTTCTTGAAGGTGCAATCTTCTGCAGCATGGAAAGAGACAATGTTATGCTTGGTTTGCTTAGTTATCTAGGGTTTCAAAGTTTAATTACATCAGATGTCTGAAACTAACTTGTCAATTTGTAGAGTACTTCTGGCTTGAAAAAGCTGGGATGTGAACTAAATGTGCTGACAATTATGAGTGGTCTGTAATGCGCAGGGGATTTCCCTGTGAAACAGCTAGCAATTTTGCATCAGATGCATGAGGTAAACTTTATAACATCAAATTATGTTATCAGTATGATCTTACAAGTAGCATTCATAAGAATGTCATTTTCAGTGAGTATACCCTTGTAAGTATTAGATTTAATTATGTTGCAACAATTACTGTTTCATTTCTTGTAAATGGCAATAAATGTTAATCTGAAATTAATTTTGATGATTGTTGTTGTTGTTTTTTTAATGTAGCTTGCATGCAGGATTTCTAACTATTTCAGCTGTTGTTTGTGTTTCAGATATTTTACAGCCCTGCTTTGTGTAGCTCCATCACATAGAGGACCCAATAGGCCATTCCATGGGATGATAATCTTCCCCTGTGTCTGCAAAATTTGAAGAAATCCAATTTAAATTTGAAGAATGGTCAGAAATAATTATCCCTCCCCTCCCCCCCCCCAGCAATATGGCCAATATTGAACTGGTTTGTCAGCAAGCCATACAAAAGCCCTAGAGTGGCATGTCCGCAAGCCAGCTTGTAATGGCTTGTTGGTAAACCAGAGGAATCCTTGTAGTAGCTTGCTTGTAAACCATAATTAGTCAGAAATTGGTTTGTTTGTAAGCCACATTGCAGTAATATTGGCTTATCTTCAAACCAGATGGAACCAGAATTGGCTTACTGTTGAGCCAGAGAAGTGTGGTATTGGTTTACAAATAAGCCACTGTTCAGCATTATCTGGTATATGGGCAAGCCACAGTATCTTAAACATGGCTTGCTAGCAAGCCTAGTTCATATAAGAGTGGATTGCCTGTAAACCATTGTTCAGTACTGACTGGCTTACTGGCAAGCTGAAGAGATCTTTACTTGGCATGTATATATGCCGTATCAAAACCCAAACTGGCATGCACAGAAACCAGACTTGGCATACCAGAAAGCCAAATATAAGCCAAAATTCACAACTCGAAACAATCCGTTTACTGACAAACAAGCCGGTTTATTTTTGGCTTGAATTTAGCTGGCCGGCAAACCAGAAAAATTTGCAGTGAAAGATACGATAGAGTTACCAGTTCATCTCTCTCTCTCTCTCTCTCTCTCTCTCTCTCTCTCTCTCTCTCTCTCTCTCTCTCTCTCCAGCTTACCACTTTAAATGTCATTTTTTGTTATTTTTACAAGGAGCTGTGTGCTCGGATCGCGTTCACCAGCTCGAGCTCAATCTTCGACTGTTATCGTGTTTGTAATTCGATGTTTTTGTTCCTGCCATGTTTTATATGACCCGCAGAATTTGAGTTGCTAAATCTCCGCGGACTTATAAAACAGTGATTCGAATGAATAAAACGTTAGATGGTCGCATTGGTGAAGTGATCGTGAAATTGAAGCAATATAGTTTGGCAGTTTGTCCTGTACAGGGCGTGTAATAAACGTGAAACAAACATGGCAAACCAGCGGCATGTATCAAGAACCGCGTACGCCAAAACAAATTCCTTTCAAAACTGTCTACAGTCGAAATCAAAACGCGACAACTGTGAAAATATTGCACCTTATATAAAACCGCTAGCAGCAAAAACATCGATACTGGCATTTTAGTGAAAGTAGAGGCCTAGAGAAACTCTTGTATTAACAGTGATCGCGTTTTCAGACGAAACTTACAAGCAAACTAAAAACCTCTTGCGTATTTTAAAAATAAAATAAACAGCAGCTAAACCATCCATTGAGCCTTCATAAACGTAGAAAAGATGTCCATGTTGCAAGTGAAATTCACTATTGCAACGTTAGACACGACAGTAAAAACACGGTGAAGCGATGGTGTCGAATGCGGAAAATCAACACACACGGTGATTTTTGTGATTGCTCGAATAGAGAGACAAAGTTCAATTCATAGTCTCTGTCTCTGCGAAGACCGCGGATTGGAATACTGAGCACGTCAAAGCCGAAATTTGCATTGTAACTATGGAGACTAATGGTCTTTTTCTGAGTAAAGCAGACTGAATTCCGAGAACCCGGCCAGATTTTCGCTCTGCAAATATCTTACCTCTTACCGTTATTATCTAAAATCTGCCGATCACAGCAATTTGTCAGCTTCATGAATTTGACTTTGATACACTTATTTGACATCTGTCAAACATCACAGTTATGGATAGCGGCCTGGGGGTCATGAACATTCACAAATATACCGCAACTCTTTAGCGGATCGATATTTTGGACACCATGCATGGCCATGGGATGGTCACCGGAGGCCTGAACGATGTCGCATATCGCCACTGTGTTCAGATATATGTCTTGTTCGTGCAAGATTGTGAAATTGTCGATAGTTGTTCGTAACAATTTTCATTTGTTTCGTATTTTGCATGAAATAGGTTGTATGACGTCACCGTGTGAACATCATCGAAAACAGACTTTGTTAATGACGCATGGCTTTGGAAGACTTTGTAGCCAATAGGCTTCATTATTATTCTCACTTTGAACATAGACCCTCGAGAAAAACGAGGGTCTATGCTTTGAACCAATAATTCTGTTCCGCAGTTACGGGAATGAAAGCGAGGTTTTACTGCGTTTTGTTATTCCTTGTGATGTACTTATCAATGTTCTCTATGGCGCGTAATCAATGCCAAAATTAACACCTTACATTTTGAGCCAACCTTCATTCAACTCCTGCCAAATTCAATCCAACTGTCGCCAACTTCATTCAACTCTTGCCAAATTCCATCCAACTGTCGCAAACTTCATTCAACTCTCATCAAATTCCATCCAATTGTAGCCAAACTTCATTCAACTCTTGCCAAATTCCATCCAATTGTAGCCAACCTCCATTCAACTCTCGCCAAGTTTGCGTGTAATCCATGCCAAAATTAACACCTTACATTTTGAGCCAACCTTCATTCAACTCTCGCCAAATTCCATCCAATTGTCGCAAACCTTCATTCAACTCTCGCCAAATTCCATCCAATTCTCACGAAACTCGATGCAACTCGTGAAATGCATTCGCTTTGCGCCGCGACTGGTTTGAATCAGACTCCCTAGATTACCTTTGAAGCTCAACTCATTTGATGACTCTGCATTCGTCTTGCTTTTTGAGCTGAACGCATTCGTGTCGGGGGATATTCCGTGTTTGGGGGGCTTTGTTGGGGTGAACCATTTTTGAAATGGGCCCACTGCATGCAATTCAAATGAAGGCACTTTTGAGTTGAAACAAACCACACGAGCAGTGTGCGAAATTAAGGGAAAATAGCTTCAGGTCATAAGGGCCTGCACCAAGCCAAAGATTCAGGTCCTTACAGAAAACTGCCGGTCCTTAATGAATGCAGTTGTTAACGACCGTTAAAGTCAACTTCTCCACCAATACTATGCTTTTGAATGTTACGTTGTAATATTTAATTTTTCATGTCCTTTTATCAATAGAGTCAGTAAGTATTCACTCAAAAGGACTATTGTTCACATAGATGCAGAATAGTGTAAGTGAATGGTCATGAATCATTCATCTACATGATCTGGTATCTGAAAAAAGATCACAGCTCTCATCTTCCTCATTGTCATGCGCACACATTTATCAATGTTTTCCACCACGGGGGGAGGAGGGACTATAGGACTAACAGGAGAATTTTACATTTTTCTAGCCATGTCAAATCCCCCACTCTCGGACCATAAAATGATGTCAAACATCCAGGGGCCGGGGAATACTGGCTCATGCACTGGCTACATGTGGCTGATGAAAGCGAGAAAATTTGTCTTTCATGACTTTCTATGGGGAATGGTGTTCTCTACATTGCTGTGTACAAAGATACACTAAACCAGGGCATGTGATATTGTGATTTGAAAATGGTTGGCGAGCTGAAAATCACTTCTGAAATTAGCCAACGCGAGTGGTAGAGTGAGTGAATAACTTCGTACCTTGAAAACAGTCATAAGTGTATGAATAATTTTTTTTAATGCAAACATGATTACTACGTCTTTTTTAAACAGAAGGGAGAAAATACTTGGTATGTATTTTGATATGACATTATGGATTACTTTCAACGTTTTTCAAAAAATAAATATGCTTAAATGTGGCCTCTGTTGCATTCATGAAGAAACAGGTGAAGTTATACTTTTAATTAAAAGGACAAGTATCGTAACTTTTTTTCTCGATTATAGAAATTGCAGACAACATGAATGGCAAACGCCACTCGCGGAAATGAATGCATATTTTCTGATCGAAAAGTTTTGCTTGAGTGATTGCTGGGTCTCATCGCCCTTTGAAAGCTTAAAGTTATTAAAATGACTCTGAAAAGTTTGACAGACACTCGATACTGCTGAAAACCATCGACACCGTAAAATCTTAAAAGACGTATTTTTGCGACATTTCGGCCTACAGCCCAGGATGACGGTGAGTTTTGCATGCCTGTCATAAAACGGTACCGGTATACATCGAAACAATTTGAAGCCCTACTCTCGGCCTCAGAGAGTATACACGACGGATCGTGCAACTCGACAAAACTGTTATGATAAGGCCGCTCTGTTTTATAAAATGTATATACTTATTATCACGTCGATATATCGTGGTAACAGTTGGCCTTGTGAACTTTGGTTAAAGACCAACGAGCAAGCAAGATGTTCTAGCGGTCAACAAACAAACGCAGCGAAACGTGAACTTGATTGTCGACTGCAAGTAGCACAATTGGGCTGTCGTGTAACATCTAGTCCTTGTTTAGGGCGTAGTTCAAAACCATAGAAGTAAAAAAAAAATACCTCCATATTAAAAACCAAATATGATTAGTCAACAGCACTGTTCTCTTAGTAGGTTTTTGTCTTAAACTCTTCTATGAACCGTTTATGTTTTGAACGCTTCAAGGGAAAATCAAAGCAAAGAAAACGGAGTCAGTTTTATAAAACGAAGGGCTGTATTTTAAAGTGTAGAACTAGTGAAGTGATACTGGGTGTTGTTGTCATATGACACAGATATGCTAACATTACCAGGGTTACACTCACTAGACGAGTATTATTACAATATTGTATCGCATTGTTGCACCAAATTCAATTCATTCCATTGCTAGAATCTGCATGCACGGACATAATTCATACTGATCTGAATGTAATCATGCAGCTGCAACATGCTATGCGCGTCGATCGGAGGGATTAGACTCTTCGTAAATGCAAAAAGTCGCAAGACAAAAATTACTATGTTGCGACATTGTCAACCCCACTCCCCTCTCCGTCTGGCGTACCATAGAGATCGAATTCCCCACTACCAGGACTCGAAGTGCGATCAATATCAATATATTGCCCCGCACTCCCACGGTGGAAAACATTGATAGGTGCATGGCATTCAAGTCTGAATCACATGATTCAGAGTCAGTCATCAGATGCATCTGCTACAGGTCTTGACGGAGAAATTTCCATCATTTATTCCATATTTCAGTCGGTCATAAGGACCGACATGTTGCTAAAAACTTTCGGCCCGACGAGAAATCTGTCGGTCTCGGACCATCGGACCGACGTTAATTTCGCACACTGAACACGAGCCGTCACAACGCGTCATAGCGACGTCACATGATGTCATTAATATATTCATGTGTTTTCTGTCATTGACCTGGGGGATCCAAAAATTTAACCCGAAAGTGTGTTGCGGAAGTCCAGATTTACAGTTCCAACATGTCTTTCTCTCTACCTCCATGGTTGTTGTCACAGTTAAATGCCATGAACTGAGGTCATATCGGTATACCGAAGATTACTGAATCACACAACCAAGCGGAGGGATACAAAACAAGAGAGCGACTGATGGAGGAGCCCCATTTTTGGTTCCGAAACACTCAGTCAACGATACCCGGCCCAAAATGAACCAACGAGTTTAATGAGCATGCTACACGACCAGTCGTACGACTGTTTACACTCGCGAACTACTGCACAATGAAATATCCGCTGTGTGTTAAAAGAATACGTATAAACAATGCCGGGATGTTGGATTGATTGCGAGGAAAAATAATATGTATTAAAAATTTACCAAGTTTTCTTTTGATACCACAAGTCGTACGGTGATACGGAGGATTTTTCGATCATGGCTGGTCTGATTACGGGGTCTTGGCGATGCACATGGGGAGAAGAAAAAAGTAGTCTAAGTACGATTTTCTTCACAACCGGTCGTGGGTATAAACATCGAGAGAAAATAAAGTATATTTTCAAAGTTTTTCCTTCGAAACGGGTCGTAGGGTCGTTGCTGTAAGGTGTTGAATTTTTCTCAGACATTTTAATCCACGACCGGTCGTAAGGTCGTGGCTCATACGCAGAGATTTTTTATTTATTTTACCACATACGTAAATTACATGTTGACCTACGTCGCTCATTGATTTTATTCCAAAATTTCCTTTCAATTATTTTATAGATCATATCAAACTGCGCACTCTCTATGACACAAATTCATCAGCCGGGTTCTCGGGCAATTTACTTCAAATCCAGAAAGATAGCAGAACTCAGAATTAACTTAGAGGTAGTTCCATATAAGCTTTATCGAAATGGGTACTTTCTAAATCTTTAAATGCTTGCGTTATGGTAGGTGTCAAAATTAACGATCTGATTTCCTTACAAAATGAGAGGCCGCGCTGGTCGCCATGCTAATCAGACGATACTAGCGATCCTGTCAGGCAGGCTATGACCTCTGCCTACTCTTAGTTTAATGTTAAAACCATAAAACCAAGAAATCTAGTTGTTGTTGTTATTATTATTATTGTCTGTATTGTTGTTCATGTTTATTAGTCGTGATGTTGTTGTTGACAAATTGAATTCAACTAATATAAATGTTGTGTTGTGGCTGTTTCAAACGCAATGTAGATGCCATTAGAAACGCTACAAGGACACCATCATTCTTTGACACGATGTATAGCAACATACACTCTCTCCATGTGCATGTGCAAAACCCCACGACCGGTCGTGAACGAAAAACTTTGAAAAACTACTTTATTTTCTCCTGACTTGCATCGCCACGACCCCACGACCTGTCGTGAAGGAAAAACTTTGAAAAAACATTCTATTTCTCTCGGCATTTATCACCACGACTCTACGACCGATCGCGAAGGAAAAACTTGTAAAAATATTACTCTATTTTATCCCGACTCGTATTTTATCGATGTAGATACGGTCAATGTACTGTGAAAATATTGTATGACTTGATGAATTAGGCTTGGTACGGTACACTATATACGCAAATTGTCCGAGTTGAAGTATGAAACTTTACAAAATCAGGTGGTAAACAAAATTATTAAAAGCCTTCGCTGGACAAAAAATTGTGAACGACCTCCCCGAAAGTAATTATAAAATTTGAAGTTGTCGATGATGTTGGAATCTCCAGGTAACCATGCTTTAAGGCAATCTGCACATTGCAAAAATGTCCAGTGTTTTTGTAAATTGTTCTCTTACATTAATTCGATTGCAAAGGATATATCCTTGGGCCATTTCCTGTCGATTTTTATGATTTCCATTTTGTGTTTTGGTCTGACAAGGCGATTGTAACGACTACGAATTTAGCAGGCTAATATTCGACCCGTAAAACATTGCCAGCTGTATGCATACGCTGTGTGAAGTTGTAACCTCCACAAATGTAATAATCTCCACAAATGTAATAACCACAATTGTAATAAAATGCACCCATCAATGTAATATCACCCATAAATGTAACAAAAATCAACCATAAATGTAATAAAAACACCAACCACAAATGTAATAAATAGTAACCATAAATGTAATAAAAAACACCCATAAATGTAATACTTATCAACCATAAATGTAATAAATCTATTTTGTCGTTGCAATTGAGGAATTAGCCCTTAAATATTGATCTATGTAATAAGGAAAGCAACTCCACACATTATTCATTTCTTAATTGTTTGCGTTTAGTGTGTTTTGCATATTTGAAAGTGTATTTTACGTTTCCCTGTTTTGTGTACAGAACTGATTGGCCATGGCTAGACACAGCTGTAATCTGAACGTCAGTGCAGTCTCTACTCTAGAGTGGGGAAGACTGTGTAACACTACGATCCTTTAACACCGTTTTTTTCGAAAATTGCCGTACTTTCTTAATCAATCGCCTCAAATTCGTCTTCAGTGGATAAATTGCGTGGAATAATCGATAGATTGTCTGTATTCCTATGTTGTCCCACTTGAAGTTTGTTCCTTCACTAGGGATGCCAGGATGTCTAATTTTGTTCTACTGTGTTCAAGGTAGTGTTCGTATTGTGTTTTACTAGATTGAAATATATGTTCTCGTCAACATGTTTTGTGTCGTACGTTTCTGTTATAAGGTTTTATATTTCTCTGTTATTTGTTCTGAGTCATCTGTCATAAACTTTGTGTGGTATCACTGGTTGACGAGTTATTTTGACGCTTCCTTATTATGTAATTATCAGTGTCTAGAACTGCTGCTCAACTTCCATTATCTGACGGTTTGATCAGTACCTCGCCGTTTTCTGATAGTGTTCTCAAAGTATTCTATACTGTGCTTCGGAAAGGAAACCTAGTTTCAGGAAAGTATGCAATAACATTACACTAGTCCTATTAAAGTTATTATTTACTCAGGGCATTGATAAACAAATGATCATATATGCAAGTTCAAGTTTATTACATTTATGATTGAGTTTTATTACATTTATGGTTAATTTGTTTATTACATTCGTGGTTGCGGGTTGTTACATTAATGGTTGACTATTTTATTACATTTGTGGTTGATTTTATTACAATTGTGGTTGATATTACATTTGTGGAGATTATTACATTTGTGGAGGTTACAGTTGCCCTCATTTTCCTTATAGAATAGTCACAGAAGTGAATAGCGCGCAGAACAAACAGTAGAGAGAAATTTAAAACAGTGCGGAGAATTGTGTCCCAGCAGGGAAATTTGAAACAGCCTGCGGAGAAATTTTAAACAGTAGAGAAATTTAAAAAGGCGCCAAGAATTTCAATCAGCACAGAGATTTTTACACAGCGCGGACAGTTTTCAACAGCGCCGAGATTTTTACACACCGCCAAGATTTATTTTACACAGCGCGGAGATCTTTACACAGCGCGGAGAATTTCCAAGAGCGCGGAGATAAATTTCACACAGCGCGGAGATTTTTACGCAGCGCGGACAATTGTCGTTTTCGTCCATGGTAATCGAGCGACACGATGACATCGTAAAAACGAGGCAACGCGACGGGCAACTCAAGTCGCTCGTTGCACTGCACATACTATATGTCGGGTCATTTTTTTCAGATCCCCTGGCTCACTGACAGAAAACACCTGAATACGTCATATGACGTTGGTATGACGCGTTGTGACGTCTCATAAGCTTCGTGTTGTCGGGGCACAGTTAGTCACTTTAATGATGGGTTGGTCTATTGTAAACCACATTTTGGCACAGTCTACTTGAAGTACCAGATATGAACTGAAAATGCTCACGTGTTTCATTATATATTGCAGTGTGTAAATTTTAAGCTTTGCCACACGTTTGCAACTTCATTGAAAATATTATGATCAACGTAATGAACAATAATCACCGCCGATTAGGTCATGAAGTATACAAATATGTAATTAGCTGAAATAAAAATATCAAAGTTCTTTTACTGCTGTCATTGTATCACCACTTTATATAGCAAGTGTAATTACCATTGGCCAAGTCCTTCAAGTCATATATGCCGAGCTGTGAAAGCTCATTAGACATGCAAATTGTAAATTAGCTGACATGAAAATGTGAAATGACTTTTGATATTGTTTTAATCTGGTATAATCATCAATGTACATAGCATGTTTTGCCAACTTTGATCAAGTAAATCCGGTATATATCCCTAATAAGCAAAGGTCATTAAATATGTAAATTAGGAATTGGCTTAAGTAAAAATGCTTAATGATTTTCAACAATGTTGTATCATGGTATCTGCAACATATGTAGCAAGTTTTGTCAACTTTGGTCAAGTCAATTAAGATATATATCTCTAATTAGGAAAGTTCATTAAATATGCAAATTAGGAATTGGCTGAAGAGAAAATGCTTTATGACTTTCAATAATATTGTATTAAAGTGTCGTTAATGTACATAGCAAGTTTCATCAATTTTGATCAAGTCAATTCAGATAAATATCCCTAATTATGAAAATTCATTTAATATGCAAATTAGGAATTGGCTGAAGTAAAAATGTTTTTTGATTTTCAATAATATTATATCACAGTATCTTTGATGTATATAGCAAGTTTCGACAACTACAATCAAGTTAATTCAGATATATATCCCTAATTTGGAAAGTTTATTAAATATGCAAATTGGGAATTGGCTGAAGTAAAAATGTTTAATGACTTTTAAAAATGTTGTATCATAGTAGCTTCAATACATGTAGCAAGTTTCATCAACTTTGGTCCAGTCAATTTAAATATATATCTCTAATTAGCAAAGTTCATTAAATATGTAAATTAGGAATTGGCTGCAGTTAAAACGCTTAATGACTTTCAATAATGTTAAATCATAGTATCTTTAATATACATACCAAGTTTGGTCGATTTTGATCGAGTCAAATCAGACATATATCCCTAAGAAGGAAAGTTCATTAAATATGCAAATAAGCAACTCTCTTTCATGTCACCCCTTAAGGTGGCACTCCCACTTGGTAACATTTTTAAAACACAATTTTTAATGCCAACGGTCGATATTTGACGTGGCGACTGCGCGTGGCATTTGATTAAACGTCTCGGGTACATTGGTTATACAGCGAAAGAAAGCCAGCCGTGCAGAATGCCTACTCGTGACGCCTGTAATTGTTGCAAGTTATTACGTCTACTAGTGGACGATCCAGTAAACAAATCAACATGAAAGGCGCCGCATGATTTCACTGTTTTTGGCAGTGACGGGGTAATTACACGTGAAAGTGGTCAGGGCGATTTTTAATTGGGGGTGGTCGAGTCACTGTACATTTAAAGGTCCTCTTAGAAATGAATTGCACAACAGTTACTGTATGTCAGTCAGTAAATACTAATTCAAAGCAAAGTTGTGCAAAGTCATCAATATTAAAACTTCACCTAAAATTTACGAGCCTCCATGGTGACTGACAGCCCCTTCCTTGGTACTTCATAGTAACGTACGCCTTTTTTATACAATCATCTTACCCAATAAAACCCCACTTACGTACGCAACTTTTGAAATCGTAACGGAATCGCTGTTAATACTGTCTCTCTTCATAAGCAAACATGCAAACAAACGCTCGCCAAAGAAGGTACAAAAACGGTAAAGCTTTGAGTGAAGAGATTTGCAAAGTCATCGTGGACGATTTGCAACGGCTTGGTGCGAATTCAGCCAACGGTGTTGTACCGAGGGGTTCACTGAAGCAAGTCGGAGAAAAATATCGACTGTCCGACTCCGGTGTTCGAAAGATATGGTGGAGGTACTGCACAACAGGTGACTACACTGCAAAACAGCGACGCGTGAATCAAAGGGCACTATTGCATCAAGACATAGCTTTCCTCGAAGTTATGAAACGTCAAAGGCCATCAGCAACCTACGGTGAAATGCGTGATGAGCTCAGTCTAGTTTCTCCAACTCAATTAACTGTCCGGACAATAAGTAATTACGTACGAAAACATTTTTCTGGCGGAGAGTGGACACGTAAAAAGATCACTAGAGTTGCCACAGAACGATTAACCGAAGATAATTTAATGTACACTCAGGCATTTATGGATTTGCTGCATGAAGTCGAACCACATCGATTAAAGTTTATGGATGAATCTGGATTCAAGACTCCAAACGTTGGTAATCCTAAGTACGGTACTAGCCCTCGAGGAGATCGCTGTGTGGAAGTTATTCGCTACCATCAAAGGTCCAATTCGACACTCAATTTACTGGTAGGTTTGAACGGCGTCGTGCACAGCCAGGTAATTGATGGTACCTCGGATTCAGCCACGTTCACAAACTTCATAGAGCAATGTGTTAACACAGTTTCTCAAGATGGTTACCCGGCGTTACAAGTTGGCGATTACCTAGTAATTGACAATGCCCCGTTTCATCATAGTGATATGGCGATGGCACTTGCTGAATGGTTGAACATACAAGGAATAGAGTATATTTTTACCCCAAAGTACTCACCAGAATTTAACCCGGCTGAATTTTGCTTCAGCAAAATAAAACATTCACTGCTCGCGCCAGATCGTAGAACGCTTGTCTATGAAAACATGGCATTCGCCATACACGACGCGATCCATTATATCACACCAGCAGATACAGCTGGCTATTTCCAAGCAACCGGATACATCCGAAATCTGTAGCTAGCGACCATCGTCATTGAAGTAACAAGTGAACTTCACTCTATACGCGTGATTTTATTTTCTCTAATTAATCCATGTGACTAGCAATGGATGAATCACTGTGTCGAGGACAATGCGTAATATAAACAGAACTTTCGTATATTCCGGGATATTTTGCAATTAGTTCTGACTTAATTGGGGTCTCATACTTTTCTGGATTGTTTGCAAGTGTTCTAACGATACATTTCGACGATTCTAGAAATTTGCTACAATTAATAAAGACAGAGTCCAATGTACAGTTTTATGAAAACCTACGTGTCCGTCCACTGGTCTCTCCATTGAATTTTATTGTCATAAAGTGTTCAAAGTCTTTGCAGATCCCTCTGGACTACACACACAGACACGCAAACAGAATTATCTGAGCACACACCTCTGGAAATAAATTACTACAAGCATCCCATAAACTTTCATACCATTTTAATGCATGGAACAATAAATCCATAAAAAAGTGACCAGTTCCAACCACATACATTTCCGTATATCGAGATGGAGAAAAAACTTGAAGAATTCGTTCATGATCAAATATAAACTGAAAAATAAAACTATTCAGAAACAAGAAACACCAAACTGACGTGCTCAAATGTTGAACAAATACGAACATTAGATATTTTTTTTCAAACCAACGTGAATGATAAGCGAGTTCAAAGACATGCATAGTTCCACAGACAATGAAGCGATGAAGCAAATGTACACTTGTTATTCTTTGCACTCCCCGTTGGCATGTTTCATTTTCTTGAAGAAGTGCCTTTACGAAAACACTTGTTGGAGCTTGTCACGGTGGCAGCGGTGGTTGCGGTGATGCTTGTTGCTCAGGTGGTAGAGAAGGAGCAAACGTGTTGGTTTCTGGTAAATTTGCATCCATACGGTGACAATCTGGAGTGAACACTGGGCTTGTCTGTGGCTGCTCTGTTGCTACCGGTACATGGGGATAGTAGAACTGTTGTATTGGAGTGGAGGAAAGTGGTGTTGTATCACCGTAGTAATAATATGGCAGCGGATACATCCATTGTGGGTAGTGTTGATAGCTAGCTGCCATCATACTATTAGTAGCTGCAATGGGCATTTGAGTTGATCGATTCGGTGTCACTTCGTCGCGTGGAGTTTCTGTACATACAGTTTCTGCTGTCGGTTTCGCAACTGTTCTATCTTCTGCATCGTTTTGTAATCTGGGTGACGATGTTGGAAATCGAACATTGTATTTGGTGTTGTTTTCCAATAGCTCCCGCACAGGATTGTGTCGCTTTTTCTGATGCCGTTGACGGTTACTTTGCAGAATCGTCTGGAATTTCGTTTTCTCCTTCGTAAGATTTTCTGGGACCTTACCGTGAAAATGAGCTTTCAGGATGCTTATATCTTCGTTTAGGAGGTAGCGGCGAGGCTGGCTTCCAATTGACGTCATCACCAAATAGCGGTTCTTGTCTGAATTAATCAAACTGGCCTCAATCTGCCGTTCGAAACTGGAGTTTACAGCGTCAAATAACTTCTTACGCGTGTCAATCTCTGCCAACTTTTTGTCAATCTGTTTTTGTAAATCATCACTGCACGTTGTTTCTATGGCAAGCTTATTTAATTCCGTTCGTTCATCAATATGATCTCTATGGTTTATGTCACCGCAAACTTTCGCTGATACACAACGGCCGTTCGGACATTTATCACGTGTATGGTTCGATTGCATGTGACACAGTCCACATCGTCTTCGAGTAGGATCTCTCTGTACCTGAGGAATATCTGTCTGAATCGCGTCGATAGCTTTCTGTACACATTCTAATTCGACCTTCAACTCGTCCATCTCTCTTCTCTTAAGCTGTATGTCAAGTTCTTGAGGAGAGACATAATCAGGGATAGTTTTAGTCCAGTCAAAATAGGGTTAGACCCACCACAAATTGCAACAGAATTTTTTTCTTCAGAATGCATTTCAGAGAGGTACCCAGAACAACATATTAAAAGTTTACTCGAATCCACCTTGGGGAAATATGTCTAATTTGCATAAATCAAATATGGCGGCCAACCATCCGACAAAATAACATAATTGGCCATGTATCACATGTTAAACACGCTATTTTAGTGATTTCAAAGTCTGACACTAGTAATTTGGCCCAGGGAATCATTTTGGAGGTATAATGTTTCATATAGGCACTTCATTCATTTGCATAATTCCAATATGGCGGCCAACATTCCTACAAAAGACATTTTCGGTCATAAACCACGTATTAAACAAGCTATTTCAGTTATTTTAAAGTTAAAAGTATATTTCTTTGGCATGGACAAATGATTTTCGAGATGCAAAGATTTGCATAGGTAATTTGTTAATTTGCATAAATTCAGTATGGTGGCCAACATACCTACAAAAAGACATTTTCTGTCATATACCACACATTAAACAAGCTATTTCAGTGATTTTAAACTTTTAATATTTTTCTTGGGTATGAAGAAACACTTTTAGTGTTTCAATTTTTACAAAGAACCTTTGATAATTTGCATAAATTAAATATGGCTGCCATATTTATGCCCCATGGCTTAATAGCTTCTAATATAAATAAAGGTCTGATATAGTGTTTAGCACTAGGAAACTATCAAGAAGAAACTGTTAAGTCCTTGGACATTCATTTTTAAAATTTTAATTTTTCTATATATGACGACTGTTAATGATTGCTGGTCTTCTGAATAATATATTCTCTTTCTGAATATAACATTGGATTCATCTGTGTCGTAATTTGTATGGGTGTTTAACACTGTACATTGTCAAAACATGTAACTGATGTAATCTGTAATGTTTACTGTTAAAAAAAAGACGTGTTCAAAATCCTTAGTTTTTAATTTAGACTGAACCCCCTTCTTATGGATGGGTGCATCTATATAAGATCCCCTAGATGATAGGCAAGAAGTCATCACATATAACAGCAACAATAAACAAATCAAAGCTAAAAAACAGAAAAAATGCCATAATACACACAAATTGAAACTCAGCACTATTGCAAACAATGTCAGATTCATAAAAACCTCATGGACACACAAACTCAAAAAAATCTGAAAACTGCATGCTTTAGCAAAGGCTTACAATTAATCCAAACACAGAATCCAACTATTACACAATACAAACAAGTGCATCTTGAGTCATATTTCCAAGTGTCATTTTTCCAGATGTACATGTTTGTATCGTGTAACAGTTGGATTCTGTTGGGCTGATGAGTTGTTTGATTTAATTCTAAGCCTTTCCTAAGCATGCAATTTTCAATTTTTTGTGAGTTTATGTGTTGATCAAGTTTTTAAGAGTCTGACATTGTTTGCATCAGAATTTTATTGTAAAACAAAATAGTTGTTTTGTTATATAGCATTTAAAAAACAATGTGAACATTTCAGAAAATTTGACCTAGCCAGACTAGAGTTTTATTCTTTGGAAATCTTGAAATTGGGATAAAAGGGAAGCAGGAAATCGGGTGATTTGCATAAATTTACATAAATTGACCCTTCTATATCATGCAATTTACGACTGCTTGCCAAGCTAAAAGGTGAACCTAACCAATTTTTAATCTTGGGTTAACAAATTTATCAAATTGGATGAATATTTGCAAAAAAATTATTTTGAGCAAAATACGCTGCATTGGGTGCAGTATTTTCTTGATATTCCGGTTGCTAAAAACTCTACAGAACCTTATTTATATAAGAAGCTATTTGGTCATTAATTTGGCAGCCATATTTAATTTCTGAAACTTATCAAATTGTCTTTTAAAAACCTTAACCGCAAAAGGTGTTTCTTCATGCTCAAGAAATATATTTAAACTTCAAAATGGCTGAAACAGTTTGTTCAATACATGATATATGACAGAAAATGTCTTTTGTAGGTATATTGGCCGCCCTATTGGATTTATGCAAATTAACGAAGTGCCAAGGCAAGTCATTGCACCTCAAAAATCATTTGTCCATGGCAAAGAAATGTAGTTTTAACTTTGAAATCACAGAAATAGTTTGTTTAACCCTTTGACTGCTGTAATTATTTTACACAAAACTTGTAATGCAATATTTTACCAATTTCTGTGAACTTTTATATGTTTTTTTCATAATTTTGGACCAAATAGATATCATTTTCAGCAGTTACAGTTTTTTATCAAAATTTTGGCAAAAAGCAGAAACATTAACTGTGGTACATTTTATATAGTTGACAAAAATAGACTTTGGCGCCCAAAGGGTTAATACGTGGTAAATGACAGAAAATGTCTTTTGTATGTATGTTGGCAACCATATTGGATTTATGCAAATTAACGAAATACCTAAGTATGCAAATCATTGCATCTCAAAAACTGTTTGTCCATGCCAAAGAAATATACTTTTAACTTTGAAATCACAGAAATGGCTTGTTTAACCCTTTGACTACTGTAATTTTTTACACCAAAATCTTAATGCAATGTTTTACCAATTTCTGTGAACTTTTCGGTACTTTTTTTTTCATAATTTTGGACCCAATGGATATCATTTTTCATCAGCTACATTTTTATCAAAATTTTGGCGAAAAGCAGAAAAATTGACTGTGGTACATTTTATAAAGTTTACAAAAATAGACTTTGGCGCCCAAAGGGTTAATACGTGGTATATGACAGAAAATGTCTTTTGTATGTATGTTGGCCACCATATTGGATTTATGCAAATTAACAAATTACCTATGCAAATCATTGCATCTCGAAAATTGTTTATCCATGCCTAAGAAGTATAATTTTAATTTTAAAATTACTGAAAAAGCTTGTTTAATACGTGGTATATAACCGAAAATGTCTTTTGTAGGAATGTTGGCCGCCATATTGGAATTATGCAAATTAATGAAGTGCCCATATGAAACATTATACCTCCAAAATGATTCCCTGAGCCAAATAACTAGTGTCAGACTTTGAAATCACTGAAATAGCTTGTTTAATCATGAGCGCGGTGGCTGGAATGGAACGTGCACGCGACAACAGCTATGCACGCGAGCACCTTTGAACTGTCTGCTGTCCTGGCCTCAGAAATGTATATATACACAAGGGTATGCTCATATGAACATGGAACCTGACGATGTGCGTTACAAAAAAGGGGGGACAGGGGGGACAGATACTATTACCCTCTGAAAAGTCCGCAAAAGGTAAACGAATTTTTTATTTTTGAAATGTAACTCATTGACGATAGAATGTAAAATATAGAATGAAAACAAAGAAAAAAATGTGAAAATGTAACCCTTTGACCTGCCAGGCTTGTTCACGTTCCGTTCGACCAAAACAGACTTAGTAAAAAGAAATGCACATTTGAAATAATCTTTCGGGTTCTATCGAAAGGCTTTCACTAAAACTGAAAAAAAATTAAATGTTCTCCTTTAGAATATTATATTGGAAGGTTTTTACTACGAAGAGAAATAAAAAATATGTCCTTTCTTCTGCGCATGACGAAACCACAGAACGGCATTTGCTATATTAGCGTATTTTGCGACGTTCGAACATCCAAAGTCGCTACCGGATAACGGCAATGGTTCTACTCCGGAATAAAAGATAGAGGCAGTACGCGCGCTAGGGAGTTCTGTCATCTGGTTGCAAAATATGTCATGTGGTTGCTGGCTATGACACACCCATATTTGGTTATGTTTCGATGTCAAAGGTCAGAGTTGAAAGTCCAAGCATGGGTAATTCCCATTCCTGATACCTTGACTGTGTCTACATATACGTCAGTCATCATGATCGACCTCGACAAAAAAGTCAAAGAGATGTCTTGAAACACATCAAAGTCTGCTTATTTACAAACATTAAGGTGGTTGGCCTTGTTTTATATTATCACTTTTCTCTTGATAGGATGCATGCTTCAGTAACAACGGTCGAAAATGCTCAAAGCATTATACTGTGGGAAAGAGGATATGTCATGCAAGCTGTGCCCAGTGAGGATGTTTAGTCCCACGAAATATAAGGGGAGACTGAAACGACACATTAAGGCCCACATAAAAACCTCAGTACCTTGTGGAGGTAGGCAGCTAAATATGTTTGTCTTTATTGCCAATGTGTTCTGCTGTATAACTTAGCTTTTATAAATTAATTCATATGTATCCTGTATAATTCCTGTGTATCTATTGGTTTTCAACTTTCTATGCTATCACAAACTGATTTAATTTGTCTAATCAAAATTTTTTGCAGAATCTGCATTTGGAGCATGCCGAGTCACAATGTGTCACCTGGTTGCACGGAGACTCCGGTGCATCTCTCTTACACTGACAAGGCTGTGACTGCTACGTTTTCTCATTGGTTTTCATCTTTCTATGCTATCGCCAACTGATTTAAATTGTCTAATCTAAATTTTTTGCAGGAACTGCATTTTTAGTATGCTGAGTCACAATGTGTCACCTGGTTGCACGGACACTCTGGTGCATCTCTCTTACTGTGCTAAGGCTGTGACTGCTAAGTTTTCTCATTGGTTTTCATCTTTCTATGCTATCGCCAACTGATTTAAGTTGTCTAATCTAATTTTTTTGCAGGAACTGCATTTTTAGTATGCTGAGTCACAATGTGTCACCTGGTTGCATGGACACTCCGGCGCATCTGTCTTAGTGTGCTATGGCTGTGACTTCTAAGTTTTTCCAGTGGTTTTCATCTTTCTATGCTATTGCCAACTGATTTAAGTTGTCTAATCAAATATTTTTGCAGAATCTGCATTTGGAGTATGCTGAGTCACAATGTGTCACCTGGTTGCATGGACACTCAGGCGCATCTCTCTTACTGTGCTAAGGCTGTGACTGCTAAGTTTTCTCATTGGTTTTCATCTTTTTATGCTATTGCCAACTGATTTAAGTTGTCTAATCAAATATTTTTGCAGAATCTGCATTTGGAGTATGCTGAGTCACAATGTGTCACCTGGTTGCATGGACACTCCGGCGCATCTGTCTTAGAGTGCTATGGCTGTGACTTCTAAGTTCTCCCAGTGGTTTTCATCTTTCTATGCTATTGCCAACTGATTTAAGTTGTCTAATCAGATATTTTTGCAGAATCTGCATTTGGAGTCACAATGTGTCACCTGGTTGCATGGACACTCAGGCGCATCTCTCTTAGTGTGCTATGGCTTTGACTTCTAAGTTAGCTCATTGGTTTTCATCTTTCTATGCTATCGCCAACTGATTTAAGTTGCCTAATCTAAATTTTTTGCAGGAACTGCATTTTAAGTATGCTGAGTCACAATGTGTCACCTGGTTGCACGGACACTCTGGTGCATCTCTCTTACTGTGCTAAGGTGTGACTGCTAAGTTTTCTCATTGTTTTCATCTTTCTATGCTATCGCCAACTGATTTAAGTTGTCTAATCTAATTTTTTTGCAGGAACTGCATTTTTAGTATGCTGAGTCACAATGTGTCACCTGGTTGCATGGACACTCCGGCGCATCTGTCTTAGTGTGCTATGGCTGTGACTTCTAAGTTTTTCCAGTGGTTTTCATCTTTCTATGCTATTGCCAACTGATTTAAGTTGTCTAATCAAATATTTTTGCAGAATCTGCATTTGGAGTATGCTGAGTCACAATGTGTCACCTGGTTGCATGGACACTCCGGCGCATCTGTCTTAGAGTGCTATGGCTGTGACTTCTAAGTTCTCCCAGTGGTTTTCATCTTTCTATGCTATTGCCAACTGATTTAAGTTGTCTAATCAGATATTTTTGCAGAATCTGCATTTGGAGTCACAATGTGTCACCTGGTTGCATGGACACTCCGGCGCATCTGTCTTAGTGTGCTATGGCTGTGACTTCTAAGTTTTTCCAGTGGTTTTCATCTTTCTATGCTATTGCCAACTGATTTAAGTTGTCTAATCAAATATTTTTGCAGAATCTGCATTTGGAGTATGCTGAGTCACAATGTGTCACCTGGTTGCATGGACACTCCGGCGCATCTGTCTTAGAGTGCTATGGCTGTGACT
Source organism: Ptychodera flava (assembly GCF_041260155.1). Lineage (NCBI taxonomy): Eukaryota > Metazoa > Hemichordata > Enteropneusta > Ptychoderidae > Ptychodera > Ptychodera flava. The sequence continues at coordinate 25,903,444 of NC_091928.1, read as the reverse complement.
TCTAAGTTCTCCCAGTGGTTTTCATCTTTCTATGCTATTGCCAACTGATTTAAGTTGTCTAATGAGATATTTTTGCAGAATCTGCATTTGGAGTCACAATGTGTCACCTGGTTGCATGGACACTCAGGCGCATCTCTCTTAGTGTGCTATGGCTTTGACTTCTAAGTTAGCTCATTGGTTTTCATCTTTCTATGCTATCGCCAACTGATTTAAGTTGCCTAATCTAAATTTTTTGCAGGAACTGCATTTTAAGTATGCTGAGTCACAATGTGTCACCTGGTTGCACGGACACTCTGGTGCATCTCTCTTACTGTGCTAAGGCGGTGACTGCTAAGTTTTCTCATTGGTTTTCATCTTTCTATGCTATCGCCAACTGATTTAAATTGTCTAATCTAATTTTTTTGCAGGAACTGCATTTTTAGTATGCTGAGTCACAATGTGTCACCTGGTTGCATGGACACTCCGGCGCATCTGTCTTAGTGTGCTATGGCTGTGACTTCTAAGTTTTTCCAGTGGTTTTCATCTTTCTATGCTATTGCCAACTGATTTAAGTTGTCTAATCAAATATTTTTGCAGAATCTGCATTTGGAGTATGCTGAGTCACAATGTGTCACCTGGTTGCATGGACACTCAGGCGCATCTCTCTTACTGTGCTAAGGCTGTGACTGCTAAGTTTTCTCATTGGTTTTCATCTTTTTATGCTATCACTAATTGATTTAAGTTGTCTAATCTAAATTTTTTGCAGGAACTGCATTTTTAGTATGCTGAGTCACAATGTGTCACCTGGTTGCATGGACACTCCGGCGCATCTGTCTTAGAGTGCTATGGCTGTGACTTCTAAGTTCTCCCAGTGGTTTTCATCTTTCTATGCTATTGCCAACTGATTTAAGTTGTCTAATCAGATATTTTTGCAGAATCTGCATTTGGAGTCACAATGTGTCACCAGGTTGCATGGACACTCAGGCGCATCTCTCTTAGTGTGCTATGGCTTTGACTTCTAAGTTAGCTCATTGGTTTTCATCTTTCTATGCTATCGCCAACTGATTTAAGTTGCCTAATCTAAATTTTTTGCAGGAACTGCATTTTAAGTATGCTGAGTCACAATGTGTCACCTGGTTGCACGGACACTCTGGTGCATCTCTCTTACTGTGCTAAGGCTGTGACTGCTAAGTTTTCTCATTGGTTTTCATCTTTTTATGCTATCACTAATTGATTTAAGTTGTCTAATCTAAATTTTTTGCAGGAACTGCATTTTAAGTATGCTGAGTCACAATGTGTCACCTGGTTGCATGGACACTCCGGCGCATCTGTCTTAGAGTGCTATGGCTGTGACTTCTAAGTTTTTCCAGTGGTTTTCATCTTTCTATGCTATCGCCAACTGATTTAAGTTGTCTAATCAAATATTTTTGCAGAATCTGCATTTGGAGTATGCTGAGTCACAATGTGTCACCTGGTTGCATGGACACTCCGGCGCATATGTCTTAGTGTGCTATGGCTGTGATTTTAAGTTTTCCCAGTGGTTTTCATCTTTCTATGCTATTGCCAACTGATTTAAGTTGTCTAATCAAATATTTTTGCAGAATCTGCATTTGGAGTATGCTGAGTCACAATGTGTCACCTGGTTGCATGGACACTCCGGCGCATATGTCTTAGTGTGCTATGGCTGTGATTTTAAGTTTTCCCAGTGGTTTTCATCTTTCTATGCTATTGCCAACTGATTTAAGTTGTCTAATCAAATATTTTTGCAGAATCTGCATTTGGAGTATGCTGAGTCACAATGTTTCACCTGGTTGCACGGACACTCTGGTGCATCTCTCTTACTGTGCTAAGGCTGTGACTGCTAAGTTTTCTCATTGGTTTTCATCTTTTTATGCTATCACTAATTGATTTTAGTTGTCTAATCTAAATTTTTTGCAGGAACTGCATTTTTAGTATGCTGAGTCACAATGTGTCACCTGGTTGCATGGACACTCAGGCGCATCTCTCTTAGTGTGCTATGGCTGTGACTTCTAAGTTTTCTCATTGGTTTTCATCTTTCTATGCTATCGCCAACTGATTTAAGTTGTCTAATCTAAATTTTTTGCAGGAACTGCATTTTTAGTATGCTGAGTCACCATGTGTCACCTGGTTGCACGGACACTCTGGTGCATCTCTCTTACTGTGCTAAGGCTGTGACTGCTAAGTTTTCTCATTGGTTTTGCTCTTTTTATACTATTACAAAGTGATTCAAAATCAAAATTTTATGCAGTCGTCTGCTTTAGGAGTATGCTGAGTCACAATATGTCACCTGGTTGCACGGAGTCATGTGGTACATCTCTCTTTCCCTTATAAGGCTTTGTCATCGAAGTTTCTCCTTTGCTTTGCTCTTTTTATGCTATAAAAACGTGATTCAAGTTTTCAAATAAAAATTTTATGCAGGAATCTGCTGTTAGATCATGCTGAGTCAGAATGTGTCACCTAGTTGCACAGAGACTTTGCAGTGGTATAAAACTTGCTAATTAAGGGGCGCTGCACCCAACAAAGGGTATTTTGCACCAAAATCACTTTTTTGTAGACATTCATTTAATTTAATGAAATTGTTAACCCAAGATTAAAATATTATTATTTGGGTTCATCTTCAAGGCTGTCAAGCAGTCGTAGGTTGCTTGATAAAGAAGTGTTAATTTTTGCAAATGTTTGCAAATCACCCAATTTCCTGGCTTCACTATTCTTCCAATTTCAAGATTTCCAAACAATTTAACTCCATACTGACTTGGTCAAACTTTCTTAAATTTTCACGTTTTTTTTTTTAAATGTTAAACAAAACTTTTTTTGATTGGCAATAAAGTTCTTACATTTTGAATAAGAGGCATTTTAATTTGTATGAGGATCATGTACTGTAAAATATGTTCAGATGTAACCTGCCAAAAGAAGGAAATGACGACCATGTTAAAAGTGATATTTTATTCAAATCATATGTGTCACTGCCCATTTAGGGCAACTGTTGTCAGCACCACTTATATATAGCCATTGCATGACTGATATCATTTTTATATGCAAAGTAAAACATAAACTGTGTCTTTTGAAGGTTTATGGCATGTCTGTTGAAAACAGAGTATTAAAAAAAGACTAATTTTTAATACGAAATGTCTGTGAACAGTGTCTATTCATTCTGATGTTATAATGGATTTCTGTTTGTTTTGACAGTATCTTTGAATGATATGACACTGCCTTAACAACAGATGGAAATTTGTTTGTTTCAGAAGAGGAATGTGAAAGAAACGTCAATGTAAGTAGGGTATTATGTTCATATGTTGCTTCTCACATTGGTGTACCATTTTGGTTTTTAGCTACTATAGACTATAGTCTATAGAAGCTATTGGGATGGGTATCCGTCCGGCGTTCGTCGTCAGTCTGTATGTATGTATGTATGTATGTATGTATGTATGTATGTCCGTTTGTGAGGCGTCCGTCCACTCAAATATCTTGAGAACCGCAGTACTCACTGATTTGATATTTGTTGTGTAGATGAAAAATATGATTTTGGGAAACTAATTTTTTTCATTTTTTGATATTGTTGAAAATAGGCAAATTAATGCCAAAAAAGGCGTTTTTGGTAAAAAATCTGTTTCTTCATAACCACTGGTCAGACAGCTTTGTTATTTGGTATACAGGTCCCTAGGGACAACCCAACTTAGATTTGTTCAAATTGTGATGAAATATGCAAATCTGTATTTTTAAGGAATTTTTATTGTCATTTTTGATCAAAATTTGACTTACATTGTATGTAATTCTTGTAATGTATAAACCCTATCAATTCACCCAGAAAAAAATAATTAATATGATTTTAAATAATTGAATTAATTAGGAAATCATCAAAGCCAAAATAATTTTAGTGTAGAATTATCACAAAGTTCAACTTTTTTTGACAGTTCATAGTGAAATGCTTACCATCTTGGAGGATTAAAACATGTAAAGGCAACTTTCCTGAATCCCAACTTTGAGATATTCTGAACTGTCATTTATTGTGCCCTGCATGTTATCTAAAAGAAATTGCTCAAAATTGTTTGTCATGATAGGGTGGTCAAATAAATAGAGATAGAGAAAGTTCTAATTTCCATTTATGGTTGACTTGGTAAGGATAAAATAAAATTACTTTTTGAGGAAAAAAATAGAGTGGACAATTAAAAGAGTGGTCAAAGTGATAGGGTTTTTATGGTAAAGCTGGGCTGTAAGATTCCTCATGTGCTATTTATAGCAATTATGCAATCTGTGAAAACAGTGCAATGAAAGTGTTACATGATGCTTTTGATGACCTTGAACTTCTTAAGTTTCAAACATTTGTCTCTTCAGTGTGCTTTCTCTGAGTACTTACAGTCTCAACTTAGGGATGGACCATTAGACCTTGGGAGGGGGGGGGTGGTCACAATGAAATTGTGAAAAATTTTTTTTTATTATTGTAAATTTCTGAAATTTTTTTTTTCCAATTGAGATTAGCTGTGCAAATTTTTTTTTTCAGAGTAAATTTTCAGATTTATAATTTTTTTTCGATCGCCGCTGTCTGAAGATAAAGAGGGCAAACATGTGGTGCCAAGCACCACAAGCGGCCACGCAAGCGGTCACCGGGAAGAGGTCAGGAGAGAGTGTCCCCCTGCTGCTGTTGGAGCTTTTGAAAAATAGAGATTAAAATGGTGTTATTTGGTGGCACTTGGGGAGTATTTTTGCGGGGGAGGTCAGGAGGGGGTGTCCCCCTCCTGCCGTTGGAGCTTTTTGAAAAATAGAGATTACAATGGTGTTATTTGGTGGCACTTGGGGAGTATTTTTGCGGGGGGAGGTCAGGAGGGGGTGTCCCCCTCCTGCCGTTGGAGCTTTTGAAAAATAGAGATTAAAATGGTGTTATTTGGTGGCACTTAGGGAGTATTTTTGCGGGGGAGGTCAGGAGGGGGTGTCCCCTCCTGCTGTTGGAGCTTTTGAAAAATAGAGATTAAAATGGTGTTATTTGGTGGCACTTGGGGAGTATTTTTGCCGGGGGAGGTCAGGAGGGGGTGTCCCCCTCCTGCTGTTGGAGCTTTTGAAAAATAGAGATTAAAATGGTGTTATTTGGTGGCACTTGGGAGTATTTTTGCGGGGGAGGTCAGGAGGGGGTGTCCCCCTCCTGCTGTTGGAGCTTTTGAAAAATAGAGATAAAAATGGTGTTATTTGGTGGCACTTTGGGAGCATTTTTTCGGATTACACATCTTCCTCTGAAACATGGTCTTCTTGCTCCTCAGTAGCTTCGTATGGTTTTGAAAATTGACTTTTTTGGTTTCCTGGCTTCCCTTTCTACTGCAGTGGTGAAATGCCTACATTCACCCCACCAACATCATGCATATCTCATGATTTACAATTGATTTTGACAAGCTGAGAAGCTAAAATAAGCTAAATAATATAGTGAAATTTGCATATTTGTGTTTTTAGAGCAATTGTTGCCCTTTTTTGATCAAAACATCTATTTCTCTGTAGCAGCATGTCCAAATTGATTGGATGTGTATAGATGTGTTGAAATTTCAATATTTGTCTTTTTAGGGCAATTTATGCCATTCATGGTCAAAAAATCTGTATTCTCTGAAAGGGCTTGTCCAATTTCTTTGAAATTTGCTACACAAAAACGATTAACCATGCAGATTTATTCAGTATTTGCTATCGAGAAACTTTCAAAGTTCAACCCCTTTATGTGTTTTTATGTTGGGATTTGTTGGATAGATGGCATTCTACGTAGTGTATTGTTGAATGTTAAAACATGTGTTGCTGTTGTTATTTGAGGCTGTTTTTTGAGAAAAAAGAATTGAAAATGCCTTTTTAAAAGCAAATAATACATAATGACTTGATATGTTGTTTTATCATTATTGACGTGTTTCTACTTGTTCACCAATTCTTGCATCATTGTAATAAAATGCTGTAAAAAAATGAAACTGATGTGGCCTGCATCTGTTTACCTTGATCTTAAAAGGCAAATACAACTTTCTGTCTTGACAACCATACCATAGTTTCAATAGTTTACCTAGTGTACCTGCTTGGTTTGTACGCAGGAAACAAGTAGTAAACAGGCTCTATAATTTCATAATTTTCAAGTGATCAGAATACAAAAGTCCTGAAAAGATAAGATAATCACAACTTCCAGTATAAGGGATACAGTCACTCTAAATGTATAAATTAAAATTAAAAATGTGCCGGGAGGATGTATTAAAAATACAGAAAGTTGCTTACTGTCGGTAAAATCTAAAAAAATTTCAAAATTTTAAAGACTTTTGCAGATTTTTTTTTTACGCCTTTGTCTTCTTATTTATTTTTTTTTTATTTTGCAAACTAGTTTGAAGATTTTTTTTTCCTAACTATCTGCTCTGAAAATTTTTTTTTTCTGTTTTTGACCACCCCCCCTCCCAAGATCTAATGGTCCGTCCCTTATTCAACAGAACTTACTTACAATCATGTTAATTTGAAAGTTAAAATGTGCTTCGTTAATAGGATGAAAATACTGATAAAAAGATAACCAGCTTAAGATTCTTTATAAGCTGACAGATACGCTGTTTTTTATGACGAAAATCTTGATTTAAGCAAGTCTTGTTTACTTTAATTAGAATGTAATTAACTCTCCTTTATTAGCTACTATAGACTAATATAGTCTATAGAAGGTATTGGGATGGGTATCTGTCTGGCATGCACTGTCAGTATGTCAGTATGTCAGTATGTCAGTATGTATGTATGTATGTATGTATGTATGTATGTATGTATGTATGTATGTCCGTTTGTGAGGCATCTGTCCTCTCAAATATCTTGAGAACTGCAGTACTTACTGATTTGATATTTGTTGTGTGGATAAAATATGTGATTTTGAGAAACTCTTTTTATTAATTTTTGATATTGTTGAAAATATGCAAATTAGCACCAAAAAAGGCTTTTTTGGTAAAAAATCTTCTTCATAACCACTGGTCAGACAGCTTTGTTATTTGGTATACAGGTCCCTAGGGATAACCCAACTTAGATTTGTTAAAATTGTGATGAAATATGCAAATCTGTATTTTTACGGAATTTGTTTTTCCACTTTTAGTCAGGTTATCCTGAAATGAGCTATCAAAGATATCCACCTTCTTCATCAATACATGTGTCACAGAAGGTTATTCTCTACAAACACGATTGGAACTAATTTGGGAAAATTGGATGAGAGTAAATATTAGGAAAATGTAACGAAATCGAAATTTTTACAGCTGAAATTTTACAAAATGATAGAATAATGTAAAATTTGAAATATTGTTCTCATCGAACAAAACAACGAAAACACAACGATTATTGCATACCTCTTTCATCGGATTCATTTTCATAAAAAAAGTTCATTTTTGTGTAAATGTACTAAAGAAATGAGACAAAATGCTTAAAATTTCTCTACTTAACGACTTTTGAGTCAGGGCACTTTTGAAATGCCCCTGACTTTTTCGTGAATGTAAGGCTTCATAAACATTAAATTGAGTCAGGGCACATTTTAAATGACCCTGACTGACTTAACTGTAAATCAATCGAAAAACTTCATTTTGGTCGAGGAAAAGTGACAAACTGAGATTATTACTAGTGTTTCAGTAATGAAGAAACTACAGACAAACTCTCATATTTTCATTAAAATATGAATATTGTTCAAATGTTTTGAACAATATTGCATTAGATACTATCATGCACTGATTCTTTCTCATAACATTTTAACAGCATCGTAAATTTTGAATAAAATTTTAAAGATGGTAAGCAAATATGGTGTAATATTTGACAAATTTCTAAAATTCTTGAGAAATGTTGCCAATCCAATTATCCCAAATTAGTTCCAATCGTGTTTACATCACACAGCAGAGCTCTGTCAACTGTTGAGTCGCTTATTTTTTCAAAACCGCTGGTCGGACAGCTTTAATATTTGGTTTACAGGTCCCTAGGATGACCTTAGTTAGATAATTTCATACAGTCAGGAAATACTTAATTTTGTATCCATGTGTATAGTAGCTTCAGGGACTTTGGCCCTATGTTTGGATAATTGTGTAAGTTATTATATTACAACTCTCAAAAATTTAGAGGGCCTGTAATGCTTACTTTTGATATTATTTTCATTATTTATATTTGTCCACTGTAAGTTGTTATTTTACTACAGAAAGATTGCTAAAAAATCAATATTTAGCTTGTCAGCATAGCATTTGAATGTGTGATTGCCCTGGTATTGGAAAGCAGCCGTAAGGACTTGTTTTAAACATCAGCATCCTGGTGCACAGTATACTGGGTAATCAGACTCAACAAGGAGCAACATGCATAAGCAGTGGAGGTCATCAACACCAGTGCTAAATAAGAGTATTTTAACAAATATTTTTTATTGCACACAGAACTCATATAATTATTGAACTATTACATTCTATTGAATTACATTTCCAATGTTACTGTGCACAAGTTTATGGGCTTGCCCTATCATGATATCATACATTTTATGACATTATCTACCACAGGTTTTCATGGGTGAGAGAAATATACAAAAATGTATTAATAGTATATCTATATTTCTATTTTTGTCACTCAGGTTTGTTGTAGACTACATCACAATTGTGTTGTTGGAGGAGGCTGAAGTTTACCTTATGTCAAGGAAAAGAATGGTTATGCTTGAAGAAGCAAATAAACTCTAGTATTGTCACAGAAATCTAAAGATACTGTTCTGCAGGGATAACCTTATTGACATTTGTCCATATTGTTATGAAATATTTTAAAACTTAAATTTTAAGGCAATTATTGTCATATTTAACCAAAAATATCATTTAAAAGTTCTGGTCAGACACATTAATATTGATTATACATGTCCCTTAGGATGACAGCAGTAAGATTTTGTAAAATCGTGCCAAGATATGCAACTTTGTATTTTTGAGATCATTTTTGTCATTGTAGATCTATTTTCTTCTTCAAAACTCCTTGTCAGACTTTTTGATATTCAGTATACAGGTCCTTAGGATGACTTAAGTCAGATATTTTTATACTGTGAGAAAATGCAAAATTTTGTATTTTTGGAGCAATTTTTGTCAATTTCGGTCAAAAAGTGCTTTTGTCTAATTGGTGTTTATCTGATAGCTTTGCATTTTCTTATAAAAATCCCTGGAGACTACCTAAGCCAAATCATTTTTCAAACTGGGGAACCAATTATTTTTTGTTTTTGGAGCCAATATATTAGTCCGCAAGCTTGGATGACCTATTCCAACCCTGAATACCTTGTAAATCAATTTTGAAGACACTGAAAATAATGTAGTTTTAATTGATGCCAATTTGTAGTGAAATACGATCTAGAAAAAGTTGTGAGCTTATGTTTTATGTAGTGGATCAACTTTAGCAAATATTTCATGGAGGAAACCCCATACACTGATGAGGGATTTCAATCCACAAGAAGGCATATGGCAAGATGCACCATACCAATAAAACAGACTCCAGTTTATTTGTATCAGTTCCAATCATTTTGTTACATAAACAAAAAAACCTGTCATGGTATCACTTAATTAAGTAAATCTTCACAAAGATGAAGGCAGCCGAGTGAAATCATGTGTAGATTGAATGAGATGAGTGATGAATGATAATATTAGGTCACTTCACCACACAAACAGAATAAACAACGATATTAATGTTGACGACCTATCCCTCTGACCCCATATTGTTTTTTGATCAGTACACTGCAGGGCTCGAAAATTCTCGCCGCCCGACGCCCGTGACAAGTGAATTTTGAGTCCGGGCAAGTGAAAACAACATTCTCCCAGCCCGACGGACAAGTGAATTTCAATGGGGCCACTGTACGTACGCGCTGCCACTCTCTGGTCCTTTGAGTGTACCGCTTTCGATATGGCCGGCAATAAAATAGCTCTGTTCTGCTTGGCTACAAAATGGCAAAATATTGACGTTTTTACAGGCTCTTATGTTTTTTTCTTCTCATGAAATCATGTCAGCACGATGCCTCCTCAACAGAAAACTACAGCTTACAATAAAATGTTGTAAGGTGTTGAAACAATTTACCCTCCTTCCTACAAAGTTACAATATATTGAAACACTTTACTCTCCTTTCTACAAAGTTACAAATTCCCTGGTACGTGAAGCAAACATTGTTGCTGTTCAATACTGCAATAACGGTCCCTCTCAGTCTCTCATGAACGGACCGTGCTACACATCATGGGCGACCATGAATACACTAACCCTTGGCTTTGCCTCCGTGATCTGTGTCCCGCGTACCGGTCGTTATTTTTAGTCCAAGTTTTACCTACTTTGCTTGAATCAAAATTTGGCCTGCAATTACTCAGTTTGATAGTAAAAAACATTATTTCAAAGGAAACTTTCACAAACAGAGTCATAATACAAGGGAAAAGGAGAAAAACTTGAGGTTTTCTGAAAGGTCAAATCTGGGTCATCTTATGTGATGTCATAAATGAAGACCCTTAAGTACACAATTATGGTTCAAAAGAAACCACCTAGGAAGGTCCAATAGGTACAATCTTATGATAAAAGGTAATTTCTTGGTGCTTTCCAATTTAATGGCATTTAGCTTGACTGTCAGTTTCAATTAAATTTTATTAACAGTTATGGCAAAGGGAAATTGTCAACAGTAGTTGCAGTAAGCATATCCATTTCAAATATCACATTAATATTTCTGCAGATTCCTCCAGTTTAATGATGTAATAGTGAACATCACCAGACATTTCTTGATGATGTCAAACTATCAAATGAAAATGTTCCTGGGCTACAATGTTATCATTATCATTAAAACTATTATTACTCTTTAAAACATTGGGAAATGCATTGAGCAATATCAAATATTGTGTCTTGTTTTAAAGGATTTTGACCTGACCCTTTTTGTCTCAAGAAAAATACTCCTGCTGAAGATGCTATTGAGCCTGCTTGATCACAACTATGACACAACACCATAATACTTGTATCTACACTGTCACTATGCTACCGAATGCTTTCTTCTGCATGGAAAATTTGTATTTGTGTGGCTAACAAAACCACATAAGGAGCTTATAATTGTAGTGTATATGTATGATAAGTTGTCATACTGTGAATACTGACTGAATGCTGTAGAAATATTTTGTATCTGTGGTAACGTACACTTCACATTGCTACCTGATTTTTAGAATTGCCACCTAATTATTTCTTGTGGCAAAAGTTTACCACTAGAAATGAAAAAGTATTTCAATCCCTTCAATGTCATAAAAAACACAGATGATTAATGTAATAAAAACTAAACAAATATTTCTTTAATGTAAAAACTATCATGAACAATATCTTGATTTGTAAAATTAGGAACTCCTGAATGCCGAGAAAGCTGTTGCTACACTTGAGATCATAAACTGTTTAAAGTTGCTCAAAGTGGCTACAAGATTTTTGATTTGGTTAATGAGTTGGCTAATCATTTTGGTGACTGAGGGGAACCCTGCAGTTATGCACATACCACATGGTAACAGTAAACTAAATGATACTGAAAGTTTCACATGGGCACAATTTGACACAACACTAGTGGCCTATATATACTTACCCTTAGTGCACCTACCTGACTTGCCTATTTAACACAAGGTACCAGGTCATGATGACACACAATGACAATGTACCGGTGTTGTCTTATTGGAATACATTACATGTCCCCCAAAAATTTAATTTGTCCCCATTAAGACCTACTATGGGTCACTGTGTCCCCATGCTAGCAAAAGCTGGCCAAAACACTGTGCATGTATACGTTATATTAGGTATTATTTTTGATACACAGAATAAGGAGACAAATTTATAAGTAAGTTACAGCTACTGTTTCTTTAAATGACATGAATAAAACCATACACATTTACTCCTTAAATCATCTGAAATTCAGGGCAAGTGAATTTTTCTTCAGGACAAGTGAAATTGAAGATTCACTTGCCCTATGGCAAGTGAATTTTTAAAAAAATTTTCGAGCCCTGCACTGCATATATTTACTCCTTCCAAGGTTCGAATTTATCAGTTATCATCGACCAATTACCAGTGGTTGCCTGCTTTTGATTACAACTTCGAACTTGCAGTAGACAATGTTGACTTACAATATATTTTGCTTGCAGTAATTATCAAAATATAGTTGCACATTTTTATCTGAAACCAAGAAGTTTTCACATTTAATGTTACACATACTACTCATACAACTAGGAAGTTATTGAAATCTTTCAATTTTTCTCTGACGTCCAACATTTGAAAGTTAATTGACCTGTTGGAGGTTTCCTTCTCACCAGTTTATTTGGTATGTATATTGCAAATTGTATTCTTGGCTCATCTGTGTATAACTTAACTCTGAGTAAATCTTAACATTTCAAGCAAGGACCATCAAATTTTTACTGCTGATCTACAAAATTGAAAAGTGGCTGTTAAAACGGAATTCTGCCCATGAAAATTGAAAGTTCGAACTCTTTGCAAACACAATAGTATTTTGAGTGAATAAGTGGAAATAGGAATACCTCTTTTTGTTTGTCAGATAGGAGCAATACTGTGCCCTTGGTGGTATATTTTTAAATGACTTGCAGAAATTGGTATTTATTACTGTTGTTATTATTGCTAACTGTTGTTTTGCCTGATTGAGGCACACACCTAGCTATCCTATGGATTCTCTTGAATATTATCACAGTACAGCTACATGAGCCACCAGGCCGCTGCTAGTTGAAACGCCTATTTGTAGGGGTTTTAATGACTGCTAAGCTAGGCAAATTAGTATTGTACATATTGTGAGTTCAAGCCCCATAAAATGCATCAGCAAGACTGCATCAAAGTTGACCACTTTTACTGTACATGTTGTTCACAAATTTAGTTCTAAGGCCATCAAGAATATTTTATGGGTCTTTTAGAGTAATTTAACATAAGGGCCGGAGGGGGGGGTCAGAGGAATGTGAGGGTAGTCACTCAAAAAATTGAAAGCTACAAGGAGGTTGTTCAAATTGGAGAGAAAGAAGGGTTGCTCAATTTTTGGTACAAAATGAATTGAAATACCTCTCAGATTGCACCATTTCATCAATTTCTCAAAATTCTTAATGCGACCCCCTGTCACTTCCTCTCCCCCTGGGATGTTCTGACAGTTTTACTTAGTAAAAACAAATAGAAAACACCTAATATTACACCAGACTGCATCATTGAACACATTAATTTCTCAAAATTTCCGACGTGGCAGAGGGGACACGCCTCTCACCTTTTCCCCTGTGGGTGTTCTAACAGTTTTACACAAATTGATAACATCTCTCATATTGCACCAGACTGCATTATTGCACACATCAATCTCTCAAATTTTCAACACGAGAGGGTACAACTCCTCTGACACACTGCTCCCCCCCAGCCTCCTGACTGTTCTCCTGTACTTTCAAATTCTGCCCTGTCAGATATCTTAGTGGAAACCTTGTCATGATACCCATCCAAAATAAACAATACTGTACGGTAAACAATACTATATGGTTGGATAGTGGTTACAGCATGAGCTTTTGTATCTACATTTTATTGTGACTTTGAATTTCCTTTTGCCGGTCACATCTTTTTCAACTGTCATGAGGTAACCGATGATATTCCAGCAGGATATGAAAGGTCTGTACTATTGCTGTAGTTTTTTAAATGTTACAAGTACATGTCTTGGTATTTAACTGGTCTAAGTAGGGGGGGAGGGGAGGGATCAGTCAAAATTTGTGTGTTAGAGACCGGCAAATGCATTGGGGTTGGCATGGGATTTACTCAAAATTTCAGAATACTATGAAATTCCCCAGACTCCCCCCCCCCCCAAGGTCGTAAATAATTAAGACTCCCTAAGTAAGATTTTTACCACAGGAAAACGTTAATTTTATTCACTCTTCATCCTTTGTTAACCTTAGAAAGTTTGATTATGTAAAATTGTGTTGTTACTTGTTGTTATCTTGAATTGTTGAAATGAATAAAATCTTGGAAAGTAAAACATGATCCTGTGTCACTGTTGTTCCTGTCTTGTTTCACCATCAGAGAAAAAAAAGATTCTAATAAATTCACACCCAATTGCTCTACCAAAACAGAAAAATTATTGACATTTTTCAGGCAAAACACGCGCCGTCTCACCAGTAATACTTGTAAGTTCAATGCAACTCTGCATAACATGTTCGGACGAGAGAAGTGACCATAGAGGGCGAACGTCCTACTGGTACTCGTGTGACAGGCTTGCAACCACATGACATACTCCGGGTGCGCGCGTACTGGTCTACAGGAATAAAAAGGACGCGATGCGTACGCCGTTCTACACACTCAGTACGCCCAAATAATCACGTGATGCCGGTACAAACAAACCCACATGTGTACTGAACGCGTATGGAAATACACGTACGTCTGTGCGCGTTTGCGCACATGGCTTTGTTTGTACCGTGGTCGATTCGAATTCCGGGTTTGGCCTATTTGTAACGCACATAGTCAGGATTAGCGATGCATTTATTCTCGGTCATATTTCGAATATCTACTACATGTCTATCATTTTCATAACTTGATGTGTGCTACGATGCCATTTCAAATTTCATACGTCGTTTTCGCGACGGAATTCGACTCACTTCATCGGTAAATAATATCGTCGAGAAATGATTTGCATACCCTTGTGTATATGTATCATTGTGTGAAACGACACAGTGCAGGTCGCGCGCGTACCTATAGTACGCGTATAGATATGCGTGCGTCGTTCCGCCGCGACGTTTAGCATCGAAAGAATACGGTCGATGTGGTCGGTCGCCAGTGACGTTCCCGTAGACACGTCCGACCTTGATCTGGTTTTGTAGCTAAGTAGGCATTTCAATCTGAACGGCATTCTGTTATAAATTTCTTACACAGTTATCATCAAAGTTCGTATTTACATATAAGCAGCTTAGTTTATTCAGACTATCAATTCAGAACAACAGAGTGCCCGTGGTTTAATATGTGATATATAGCAAATTATGTTATTTTGTTGGATGGTTGGCCGCCATATTTGATTTATGCAAATTAGACATATTTCCCCAAGGTGGATTCGAGTAAACTTTTAATATGTTGTTCTGGGTACCTCATTAAAGTGCATTCTGAAGAAAAAAATTCTGTTGCAATTTGTGGTGGGTTAGGTGCCAAAATCTCGTAGATTGACTGGACTATTTCCGGAATGTTGGACTCAACTTGTGTCTCAGCCGCCGTTCCGTGACTTTCATTTACCCGCGTTTCATCGAACCTGAGTCTTTTCGGCTGCAGTGTATGCTCACCTTTGTCCTCACTTCCTTTCCTGGCACAAATTGTGGCTGGTGAACAACCCTCGACGATTCCAATTTTTATCCTCAGATATTCAGCATTGGACACCGAAGCAGCGCACCGGTACATGTCACTCAAGTCAAACTCGTTGTCTGATAAAGTTATCTGTGACCCCTCGTCGTTTGTGTACAGAACTTGGAAGTCTTCGTCACACAACGATGGGATGTTGGATCGCAAACATGAATAAAACTCTGCATATCCGACTTGTTTACTCAGGTAGAACTGCCGAATTTTGTTACGGTATCGGACTTGAATTTGGTATGCCATCTTCGACGAGAACCGTACGGAAAACTGGTGATTTCCCGCCGTATATATCTCGTGCAGCGCGGTGAGAAAGTTTTGATTGGCTATGCCGAAAAATGTGAAGGGATTGTCAGCAACTATATTAAACTTTATATTTAATAACTGATGACTGACATTTACTGATAACATTGCAAAACATGGCTATTCACTGACTGAATGAAATACAGTGGTTTTAATTTATTACTGAAGTTGTTCGTTTTCACGAAAATTATCTGTAAATTTTATGTGGCCTGACCACTCCCAATTAAAAATCGCCCTGACCACTCTCACGTGTAATTACTCAGTCACTGCCAAAAACAGTGAAATCACGCGGCGCCTTTCATGTTGATTTGTTTACTGGATCGTCCACTAGTAGACATAATAACTTGCAACAATTACAGGCATCACGAGTAGGCATTCTGCACGGCTGGCTTTCTTTCGCTGTACTTAGATTTATTCATAGTAAAAGTGTGATGACCAAGTAGTACTGATTAAAAACATATAATGAAACTGTGCTTCGTGAATATGACGAAAGTGAATCTGATATTATTTGTAACTTAATGTGATAGGACTTGTAACCTTCAGCAGCTGTAATTTTATTCATGCTTGAATTTTATGAGTGTCTCATATTATCATTAGCTCATCTACACATTCATGCCTTTTAGTAATTAGGCCATGAACATAACTTAGTGGAGTGGATTTCATCCAAGTTGCATTTAACATACTTTTGCATAATGAACATGCTATGTTTACACCATACTTACATTTTGTAATATTTATTGAATACATTTTTTGAAGTTCGATGAGTCTCACATAATTAGTTAATATTTTTAAAAATATATCCCCTTTTCTCTCCGCAGATTTCTAAAGGGCTGACCATAATTAATAACCAATTATAGCTTGCGGCATTCACCACCAGGAAGCATAGAAGCATAGCAGTGAAAGATGCTTTTTCTGACAAAACAACTGGAAAATTTGACACACAGGCATAAAATTGCCAAACCTATGCAGTCAATCATACCAAATTCACTTACTTTCACCTGATCATGTCATTACCCCTACACAATTCACAATGCATAACAGTCCAACAAAACAACCCATCTGGAATCATTCATATCACAATTACACGAAATTCCAAAATTACACTTCACAAGTTTAGATTTCTCTAACTTTATTTTAGTTGTTGTGTAACTTCCTGAGTTTGTTCTTTCTGTAGCATCGTATGGTGTTACTTGAAAAATGCATATTATCTGTCCATTTTGATAATAATTTGTCTTGCTTTGTTTACTCTAATAAAAGACTGATTAATATTCATGTGTCATGTAATGTTAAAGAAATATTTTGGTCTTCCTTTGAGCCAATGAAACTTCTGAGATCCCATGCCTGTTTTATATCATAGGTACACAAATCCTTTTCGTTTGGAAAATTTGTATGGTGACAAATTCTGTTCTTCAATTAATCTTGCATTTTTCAACTATTACCGCGTGGGCAACTTAAGTTTTACTTTGATTATTTGAATTTGTAGATAACTGTGCGCGTGCTGAAACGAATTCGAACTGCCGCGCGTTACTGTGGCAATACCATAGCTACAGTGCACGACAGGTAAAAAGTAGTTCATTGACGTTCCAATGACCTCGGGGTCACATGAATATTAATCTGCCTGTGCCAGAGATACTTATTAGCGTACGCGCGATAAGAACTCCAGACCCTGGGATTCGCGTCGCGTCTCAAGGGCGCGCGCGTGTTCCAACAGGGAAGAACTCGAATCGCAGGGTCTCTGCCAGACTAGGAAAAGTATTGTAGTGTTTAAGGTATCCACCATTCTATATAGGAGAGCGCCCTCTTTTGTCCAGAAGATGTACATGTTCCTTTTAGACTACCTAACCTGGTGAGCGTGAATAACAGGACAAAATGGCAAAAAATCATTCTAGGGACCTTATAATATTTCTTTCAGATGTTTTTATGAATCAAAACAACCGAAATTATATTTTGCACTGAAAAATCGACAATTATTTTTATTTTGAAAGATCAGTAGGAAATAATTGACAATTGTAGCTCTGGCATAGTATCAGTAAGCTAGAGGGTCAAATCTCAGGTCTAACAAAATTCACCTTTTTTCGTCACTTTTTGCTGTTTATTGAGAAAATTTGCGTGGTGACCCCAACTGTTTTTGCTTCTTAATCAAAGAACACTGTCTGTTTGATAGATATTGCTGTACTTTTTAACATTTTGAAAATTATTTTGTGCATTTATATGAAGTTTATATCTTTAAAAAAGACTAATTTTACAGTTAATTGATGAATTTAGGGTCTTACATTTAATTTTTACGACAAGACATCACAAATTTTAGTTGATTGTCCTAATTCAGCTGTCCTGGCAATGCAAAAATGTGGTATGCACACCGGAATCTGTTAATCGTTTGCGATAAAATAAAGATTCTCTTGGTAAGTGCAAATTTTCGCAAAATGGGAGATTTAGTGGTTTTCTGTCAATTTTGGCATGTGTTTTTTTCAAAAATTTTGCATGGGTACCCCATATTTTTTTTTAATATCTTTGCATATCTTTAATATCTTTCAGAATGTCCCAACATTTTTTGGAATGGTAGCGTACCTCCTTAAGCGACAGTCAGATAGCATGAATAAAGGTTTGCCAAAAGCACTGTAGTTCAGTACAACTGGTTTGATTATTATGATTGTGCAAGGAGAGCAGAAGCATGGCCAAATGACCAAAGCAAAGTGTACGGAATGAGTGACTGCATTTAAACCAACAGCGACTGTTGATTTAGCTGACAACATTGCTGCATTGATAACAATGCGAAGCGTACAAGACTGCGCAATACCATCAGTCCAGTGGGGAATAGGAATATCCAGGATGCATTTAAAGGGGTTAAGGGAGCATTCGTTATTTACGGGGAGGGGGGGCGGTGGAATTTGAGCGACAAATGAAACGTAAAAAGCGACCCCCCTCCAAATCAAATTTCTAAAATTTGACCCCCCCCTTCAATTCATCAATTGTAAAATGTGAACCCCCCCCCCCAATGAAAAAAAAATTTCATCAGATTTGATTCATTAACCCTTCGCACCCTGTGGCCCCGGGCTGAAAAAGTTTTCTCACATACTAGAGAATCAACATTTTTGGTGAAATGCCAAAATCAAATTTTTTGCACACATATGAACTTGTAATCGCTCTAGTCTAATCATGTACACTAATATCAATAATCAAGAGTACATAAATACACAGATTTACCTAGTTTTATATTGGAAAAAAATTATTCATAGTTTCCATATAGACAAGATAGTGAATCAACATTTCGGTGACATTCCAAAATCAAATTTCTTGCACAAACATCCACTTGTTACCACCCTAGTCTAATCAAGTAAATTAATATCAATAATCAAGCGTACATAAATACACAGATTTAACTAGTTTTGTAATTAAAAAAAATTATTCATAATTTCCTCTGACAATATAGTGAATTAACAATTCGGTGAAATTCCAAAACAAATTTCTTGCTCACACATGCACTGGTAACTACCCTAGTCTTATCAAGTACATTAATATCAATAATCAAGAGTCTATAAATACACAGATTTAGCTAGTTTTGTATTTAAAAGAAATTATTCATAGCTTCTCATAGATTATGTATGGAGGACCTGTGTATTTTCTATTTTGCCTTGGAGTTCTTGTGTGTTATCACTGTATACCTAGGGAGTCCAAGACGGGAACTTTCCAGAGAGTGTTTTACGTTGCATGCTGCACTGGTACTGGAAGGTTTGAGTGTCAGCGTGTGCTTTTTAAGTCAGATATTTCTCTATTTTGAGTCTTACTCAAGTCAGCAGATATGTAAAGAAACCGGTGAGTGGCAGAGATCGAATTTTATGCGGATCGGACTGTTTATTTAAACCCTACGCCATCCTCTACTTTAGTCGATGGAACGAACATTGCTCACACAAGTGAAAGCCGTGCTGTATGGTATATTTGCATTATACGCACTGCACGCTAAGATGATAATATCACCACAAGTTGAAAGCTGATCTTTCTGCAGCAAATTGTGTGTTAACTGTGAACTTTATTCCATTTATGAGTTCTGTCAGATGTCTGAGATTGTCATGAGAACATTATTTATGATTGTTCCACTGAACTTTTGTCGATGCGCGGAGTTAGCAGAGGAAGACTTCAGATTAGTTCGGCATGTCCCGACCGGAAGTAAACAAAGATCTAAGATGGCTGCTCCCGTGGTAGCTGAACTGGACGCTGCTTAGCAGTGAATTGCGTGTGTTGTCGCCGACTTTCATGTGCAGACATTACAAGGGACTTACAATTGTGCTCATCATCGAACATTACTTAAAGTCGCGTGTGAACTATTTGATTTCCCAGCCGCGTGGTCAAGTCTGAGGTACCTCTGCGGTAGCTGCAAAATTGTAGCTCTACGGTGAGGCGGTCGGTGAGTTTGGGGTTTTGCGACCTCGCTCACCAGTAGAGCTACAATGCCGAAGGCCCTGTAGCATACAAAATAAGCGCGCCACACATGGCGCGGCATTTTCATGTAAAATCCCACATATTTACTGCATTTGGTCGTACCGATTTATCACTACTGAAGACATAACACTATACTACACTAACCTTGTCGTTTATGGGGTTTGGTATAAGCACAGACACGTCGATCGCGTTCCATAAACATTGAGCGTGTTTCTGGGAGCTGCCATTACCGGAAGTTGGAAATGGCGGCTCCTAGAAATGTTTTTGGGACGCGATCGACGTATTTGAACAAATACCAAACCCCATACACGACAAGGTTAGTGTAGTATAGTGTTTAATCTTCAGTAGTGATAAATCAGTATGACCAAATGCAGTAAATATATGGGATTTTACATCAAAATGCCGTGCCATGTGCAGCGTGCTTATTTTGCATGCTTCAGGGCCTTCGGCATTGTAGCTCTACTGGTGAGCGAGGTCGCAAAAACCCAAACTCCCCGACCGCCTCACCGTAGAGCTACAATTTTGCAGCTACCTCTGCGGTAATGTTAAGTTTTCCATAGAAATTGTTAAGCATTTAGAAAGGGTTTGAACAGAGTTTTTGTTCTGAAAGTGTGTTCGACTCCTGCCGTCGGGAGGTCGATCAGTTCGGTTATTGTTACCATGGAGTAATATTTATAGTTTTGAAGTACGGTTTTACTACTTTATATGTAGACCCCGATATTTGACACAATATAGTGATATACGGAAGTTGTTTGTTACATTATATGACTGTGTGTAGGTTCCTCATTTCATGCCCCATGCTGTGTAGCCCTGCGAACAGGTGTGTGCACGTGTGTTCCCAGCATTATATGGCCTCTACCATGTACAGCCCTGCAATGGTCTTTGAACAGACTTGAGATCTCTGCGGTCTGGATCTGGACCGCAATGAAGACTAAACGGTCTTTTTGGCCGAAATTCAGCTCTATTGGTGCAAAATTCTTTCCCTGCCTACCTTTACCTACTAACCAATCCCAGAAAAGATGTGATTGACTTCTCCTAACGTCCAAAATCGCTCATTTTCTGAAACATAACATACTCGACAAGTTGTTTACCAATGGAGATCCCCATTTTGAATCTTGCTGCAGAGACCCCAGTTATCTCCACAGACCGTTGCAGGGCTGTGGTGGAGGCCGTATACGTCAGGAACACACAGACCTGTACTCAGGGCTACATGCTCTGTTGCTGCTCTATAGAGGTTAACGCCAGTCTCGGACTTGTTGGCCCTGCTAGAGAAATAAATTTGGCTGAGCTTCGGTCGGTTATTATTCTGCCGTCTCGAAACATTGGTTACACAAGCAACATTTCGGTGAAATTCCAAAGTCAATTTTGTTTTCCATAACTCAATACAAACCTTTGTAAAATTTGACCCCACTTCAATCATTGATTGAAAAATTTGACCCCCCTAAAAAGTGGTTTTGTAAAAGTCAACCCCCCCCCCCCGATTTCCACCGCCCCCCTCCCCGTAAATAACGAATGCTCCCTAAATACAATGAAATTATGTCTAGGCTTGACAATTGTATGCATGAACATGGACACAGTCCATTATCTATATGTTATATGTATCTATATCTAGGTTCTCAAAAGGCCACATGTTTCCGCCGGAAGTCACTTTTAATGACTTTGATACTGCTGCTCCTGAAATGACAAAACATTCTTTCAGCAATTAATTTCAGCAAACAGAACTCTTGACATTAATGATCACTGAATGACTCATTGGCCCTCCATCGACAAACGTGTGTCCATCCTATCACTTGATACTCCATGAGCCGTGTCAAGTGGAATCATAGCAATCAAATAGACGTGTCCTTCACAATGGTCTACTTACTTTGCTAAACTGTCCGTCAGCATGAAGATATGTCATCAAAAAAGAGAAACAGTGCCTGTGCACAATTAAAGATTTTATAGCACTCTGAAAACGACACTGTTAATCACCAACTAACTAACTCTGTAATCGCCAACTAATTACCTCTGAACCTTCATGAACACTATGGTCGAATTGATATGTACTCATTTGGGTAGAACGTTGGAGTAGAAGAGACAGCAACTGGTACACAGAAATACTCTAAGTCGTCGTACTTTGTTATCAAAGATGTGTCAATGAGAATAACTAAAATACGAAAACTAGAATCCTAACGAACGAGTTCATAGTAAAATGTCAGAGGGCGATAAGGTCTTTTGATCTGACGGTGTTTTGCAGGTCAATGTGGACAGTGTACATATACGGCGACAAAAAGCGTTTCACACCTAACCAAGGCTGTCTTCTTGTCACTGTAAAGTCACCCTTGGAGCTGCCCCTTCTCTTGATACACAACTTAAAACACGTTTGGCTATTTACAAAAATACGGGATATTTAAAGGAGAGCAAATAACAGGTACCCTTGCCTATTGTCATGTCAAACATGGTCTACCAACAGTGTTTGCGCCAAGGTTTTCTCTCCTGGTTGAAACTGCACAGAAATCAATGATAAACACGATTGGAACTAATTTGGGATAATTGGATGGTGAAGTAATGTCGATTCAGGCTGCAAATGTAACCTCATCTGCCTTTCTTTTCAAGTTATACACTTGATTTTATGAGTTATTTTGAATATCGCAACATTCAGCTATAGAGCACCTAACACTTTTAGGAAAATTGAAAAATATGAAAATCCAATTATCCCAAATTAGTTCCAATCGTGTTAAAAGCAGAAAAAAAAACAAGACTCATTCGCAAAAGATGCCATAATTTGGACAAAACATGCTTCTATAAGAATTAATGAGCATTATGTCATTGATATAGAAGACCATCATCGTTTTCTCTGAAAATTTGTGAAGGATCACATAAAATACCTCGATGTACTGCAGACGATATCACGAAAAATTTTGCACTTGTTTTAAAATCTGCTAGATAATATATACGACAGGAAACGTTTGTGCAGTGATCACAGCACTCGTTAGCCTGATTAATACAATCTAGGATATTTGTATTGTCTCTTCATCATGCTCAAGTGAATATCGGCATGCCTAGCTTTCCCAACTCGAAACTTAATCATTAAGAATAC
Organism: Ptychodera flava; assembly: GCF_041260155.1. Taxonomy (NCBI): domain Eukaryota; kingdom Metazoa; phylum Hemichordata; class Enteropneusta; family Ptychoderidae; genus Ptychodera; species Ptychodera flava. Next base: position 25,880,322 of record NC_091928.1, on the reverse strand, counting down.
TGTTTCGTTTTTAGCTCACGTGTTCCCACGTGGGCTAATGTCATAGTGATGTCTGTCTGTCTGTCTGTCTGTATGTCCCTGTGTGTGTCTGTCTGTCTATCTGTTTACACGATAACTCAAAAACGCCTGAACAGATTCAAGTCAGATTTGGTAAACAGGTACCAAATGCTGCTTGCAAGGACTGATTAGATTTTAGTTAGTGTGGCTTGCATATTAATGAAGTTATGCAATATCATTTTTCCGTAAAATTGTTTCGCTATGGAGACGGTAATGACAGTGTAGACATATATCAAGAAATACTGCACAAAATTTCATGAAGCTTTTCACAGATGACGATCTCAGAACATTTTGATGATACTATGAGTGTCATGTCAATTATCAGCTCATTTGCATATTTAATGAACTTTTTTTATTGCTGACATAACTCTGAAATTCCTGCAACAAACTTGATGATACGTGCAACAAATATTGATCTGATATATCGAATTATACTAAGAAGCATTGGGCAGTGTCAAGTTAATAAATAGCTCATTTGCATATTTTATGAAGTCTTATAATTACGCATATAACTCCTATATAACTGCACCAAATTAAATGAATTCTGCTGCAGATACTGATCTGCAAAGCACTCAGTCGTGTCAAGTTAATGAAGGGTTCATTTGCATATTTAATGAACTTTGGAATTAGGTATATAACTGTGAAATTACGGCACCCAAGTCAGTGAAATCTGGTACAGATATTCATCTGATAAATACATAATTGTACTGAAAAGCATTTGGCAGAGTCAAATTAACAAATAGTACATTTGCATATTTTATGAAGTTTTGTAATTAGTCATATAACTCAGAAATAACTGGACCAAATGTGATGAAATCTGCTGCAGATACTGATCTGACAGATAGCTAATTGTGGTGTAAAGCATTTAGTTATGTTGAGTTAAGTAAGGGTTCATTTGCACATTTAGTGAACTTTGTAATAAGTGATATTACTCCAAACTTACAGCATTACATTCGATTACCTTGCTACAGATATTGATCTGATAAATATTTAATTGTACTGACAAGCATTGGGCGTGTCAAGTTAATAATTAGCTCATTTACATATTAAATAAAGTTTTGTAATCAGTGATTTAACTCTGAGAGTACTGTGCGAAAGTTGATGAAACCTGCTACATATAATGATATAACAGATATCTGATTGTTCTTATTACACGCCTCAAACGGGTGTCGATTATATTGGTATGAATTTGGTTTATTGACAGGATTATTGAAAAACATAATACAATAAATCCTCGTTACTCTGGCAGTAGACCATATACACGTCTAGTCTTATCAGAAGTTAGTCTTCCACTCCGCGTCGTGTGCTAAATTGAACTGCTGTCAGAATATACAATGTCCGTCTTTGTTCTTGTGTTTTGGTTAGTGATTATCCTGAGGTTTGCAAATGTTGCGCAACATCTCCTCGCTCGTTGATTTGTCACTTTAATATGAGACAGGTCAAAGATACAATTGCTTTACACAAATTCATAACAGTTAAAAGTATGCAGTAATTCATGTCATACTGTATTATTTCATGCGTCCAGTAGTGTATGACAAATGTCAATAAATGTCGAGTCATCAGCAATTAATTTCAATGCTTGATAACTAAGTTTGTAATTTTGTCAAACACAAAGTCATTCCTTTCATTCAGGGGTCACATAAATAGGTCAAGTTGTTCTGTTGAGTAAATGCTAAAATTTTCCAGTCTGTTTACTGACTATTAATGAACATGTTTTAAAACACATGAGCACATTCAGTTCATATCTGGTTCGTTCATTGACTTGCTAAAACCAATAACAAAGATCTTCCAATGTCTGAGTCTGTCACAAAACAGGTGCACTTTGCAATGTCAAGCACAATGGCATATAAGAATTTATATAATAATAAAAACATGCTGGCAATATCTAACGTGTGATATTGATGCGGCCAATTCTTACCAATGGCAATACGATCCAACCAACTGGTTCTGACGTGAATAACATATTGGTTATATGGCCGGATTTTATGAAAAAAATTAAGACAATGTTAGATTTTGCCCCTACATTAAATTTTTCTACTTTACTGTAGCTTATTTTTGTTGTGTTTCTTCAAAACTCTTGTGTGGTTTTTAGGGAAGTGGTGATCCAGGAGTCGAAGGAGTATATTGCAAATATCTAGATTCCACATGTTAATGAGGAGAATGAAGGTACCATGTTATCATTCCTCTTCGTTAATTGATTAAGATTTTCAATTCAGTCGGTGTAATCACTTTACTTCTGCGTAGTTGTGACCTTTATCGAAGTTGCCCTTATTGCTCCACATTGTTGATTTGTGCACGAAATTCGTTTCAATGCCGCTTAAGACGACCGAAATGCAAATTCGCTTCCTTGTGCCTCTCTTTTAGAATGACATATTAAACTTAGCCTTGTAATGTAACTTTTGTATTTCTAAACCCGACTCGGTGTCACAAAAACTCGTTAATGTTTGACTTGAAGCGTTCCTTATCAAAGCACCGCATATTTGTGCGATTTCCTGTTCGATCATTTTCACAAACACTGCACCAAAGAGACCGCGGTTGTTGTGGTGCAAAGGTTAAGGTGTTGGATATGAAAACAATTGCCGATTAATCTTATCAATTAAGGGAACAATGAAACGTTCCTTGGCTGGCACGACTCTATTGTATGACCATCACTTGATTACTTTAAATTTACAAAGTCAACAACGAACCATGCACTTGCTGTTGCGTTCGTAGTTGAATTTGTAAAAGTTAATCTGGCGACAATCTGGTGACAGCGTCCACGGATTAGCAATTTACCCTTGCTTGCTTTGCGTAAGCGTTTGCGTATTGGGCAATCAAACGGATCAGGCAATAGATGCAAATACTCTGATACAACTTCGTGTAAGATTGCCAAAGGACAAATACTGACGACACAGTGAAGGGCAAAAAGACATCTTTACAAAACAAATGATAAGATAAGACGAAGTATTAATCTATATTGGCAATAAATAACAGTCAAACGTATAAGGATAAAGTTAAAATTAGCAACAAAAACCTGTGCTGAGACCGAGACACCCCTTTTCCAGTCGCAGCATATGTAAGCTTACCCTTATGCGTAATCGAGATCACTCTTGACCCTTTCTCGTCCACTGTTTGGCCCGAACCTACAGTAATCAATATTAGGTGTGGACCAGTTTTCTGCGAATCGGGGTACGAACTGGTTAAACCAAAAATGTTTTACTGACACAAACAAAGTGGCGCAGAAGCAGTTAAATATTATGTATTCTAATCCTTACGGGGTAAGAAAGTACATGATTTTCTATATGTGTATCATAAGTACAGAAGTGGACATGTTACCAGTACACTTTCTTGTTGTTATTGTTTCTTTTGGGGGTGTTCAATATTAGTCCATTATGAAACATCCAATCAGCAATTTTTTCGAGTCCCTTTCTCATTAAATGTGTCAGTCCTTGATGAAGCCTCACACTTTCAAGTACGCCCTAATAATCAGCAGTCACCCACACAATTGATTGTTGAAGTCATCGCTCAGACCTGATGCGTAATTGACTCCGTTTAATGGCAAACACCAATTATTAACATAAACATGTTCCCTTACATTGATAAAAATCAGGTAAAGTTGGTAAGAAATTTTTCATTGTCGTATCATTGTCGTATATTCTTAATGCTGTCATGAAGATCGAAGCGAATCAAGTATTCAAATGCTGCTTCAGCTACCATTTTATTTTACGCTAACGAGCATGTCCAGTGCAGCAACTCGAACAAGAAAATCAATGGACTGAAAACCATTATCAAGACTATTCAGAAGTGTTGAAATACTTCAATTTATAACTATGAATTACGCCTACCGGGCAACAAGTGACCAATGACATCATGACTTATTTTAGTTAGGACTTTGAACCACGTAGGTCATTTGGACTGCAGACGTCAAAAAGAATCACAATTGATGAGAATTTATTGCAACAATATAATTTGTATCACGAGTACTACTAAATTCAACGGTTCAAAATGTGAAATCGCTACTTTGAAAACCAATGTATTTCAACATTACATACGATTCGATATTCTTATACAGAATTATCGTTTATAGCAGCAACATATTCTATGTCGATTGAAAATTGTTTATTATAGTCAATCCATTCAAAACAACAATATATCCAAGTGCATATATGAAGTGAACTGGTCAAAATCGAGTGGTAAACCGTCGCTGGTTGTGATTTATTGCTATTATATCATAACAGTATATTGAAATTCTGGCGTGTGTGACGTCAAAAAACGAATTTTTGCTCAAGCTGAGAGCTATACCAGCCGTGGTATATCGCCAATATACCACGGGTCTTTTCGCATCTCGACCAATCAGATCGCTGTATTTTTTTTTTTTTTTTTTTTTTTTTTTTTTTTTAATCTCGAACCAACAGGTTGCCCCAATAACAGGTTCGTTTGAAAATTAAAATATAACACAAAAACGAAAAATATATAACAGTAACAACGTAAACAAACAGACAGGAGAATTCACATAAAAAACGAAAAAAACAACAACACAGCGAAGGATACACAGAAATACATCCAGAAAAAGGTAATTATTCAGGAAAAAGGATCTTACATAATCCATGACGAAAATTACTGAAGTTATTAAAAATATCCAAATTTTGCTTGTTACAGATAGAATTAAAATATGTCTGAGATCGTGATAAAAATGAGTGTTTCAAGATATTCGTACGTGCTGACACTGGTCTAAAAAGAACAGCACGACGCAAGGTAAAAGCAGGAATGTTAAAATGAATCTGTGCAAGAACATCTGGAACGCTATAAACTGAGTGAAGGATTTTATAAAGAAAAAGGGTGTCTAAAAATTTTCTCCTGTTCTCCAATGTGGGAAGGCGAAATTCATAACATAGGTTACTATACAGAGCCCTTGAGTAAGCCATCGATGAACGGAAACAAAGATACTTGATAAATTTTATTTGGACTCTTTCTAATTTCTTTATCAAATATAATTGATGAGGGGACCAGATGGGTGAGCAGTATTCAACGTGGCTTCTGACGTAGGAGACATACAATGTTTTTAAAACCTTGATACTATTAAAATATTTACAAGAACGCTTGATAAATCCAAGCATTTTAAAAGCCTTTGAAACAACATGGTTAATGTGCATACTCCAGCTAAGTTTACTTGTTAAGAATACACCAAGGTCTTTTACAAAGTAAAAGATATACTAATATGATATAATAGATCATATATACTGTTGTCTGCGATGTGTGGTAGTGATCATCTCTTCTTGTCGATGACACAGTATGTTTAGCCACAAGCATTTTCCACAGACTACCTTTGAAGGTGTTACGTTCATGCCTGTACTTTTGTGATAGAAGAGTACAATTCTAATTGTATTATGTTGTCACAAACTTGCCAAAGAAAGAAGTTGGTACGAAAACTTTGAATCACGGCAAATGTTGTTTGCTCTTGGCAGCTTGTGTGTACCGGTATGACCGCAAAGTATCGTACAACGGAAATATGATAACGGTCAGAGACGTTGGCAGAGTGTTATACAAGGCCGCCTTCGAACCAATAGTTATTGCTATACGAAATTCTAGTTCGAAAGATTCAAAAAGGAGTTCCAACCTCATATGATATTGGAAATTTTATCATCTCCGTTGCGCTCATTTGAGAATTGGGCTCTTCGGCGATATTTCAGAATACGGCGGATTGGACATCTAGGTGATAAAAAATTACTAATGACTTTTAAAACTCACCTAAAGACAGCAACAACTTGACTATTGTCGGTGTGTGTTAGTTGGATGGAATGACAACTATATCAACGGTTGCCATGAATGTTCTGTAAAGTTTAGCAATTGGTTCTAGCTTTTAACTCCTGCCGTAGTTAATCTTTAATGATTCGCTATGACCGAAAATTGCATTGTTCTATTAAAACAATGCCACAATATCATTTGGCAACTTTCCAAAAAAGATATTTCAGGTGTTTTAGGTGTGTCAGACTGAAATTTTCTGAAAAACGCTCGAATGTCGCAAGAGATATTATGTAATAAGATGTTTCGAACCACCCACAACCGTCACGAGGCGAGCATGAGTCTTATGAATTCCTGGACATCAATTAATATTTTCCATGATCGTCAACAAATCATTGGCATTGCATTCCAGTTTGAGAGGAGAATGACAAAGGGGAATTCATGTAAGAAAGCTAGCACGAACCAATGGAAATGCATTTGCGCAATTGCGTTTGTCCTGTTAAAATGCTTCGTCACTATTCTTTAATTATTGTAGTGTGGAGACCTTTGTGTAAATTCTTATTGAGTTTTTGCGATGAACAAGTGACAGATTATCATTGGATTAACTTTGACAAAGTCAACAACGAACGCACCTGCAAGCGTATCTATTACACTCCTACTGGTGTGTTCGTTGTTGGATTTGTCAAAGCTAATCTGATGGCAATCTTATAACAGCGTCCACAAATTTGTAATTTACCTTTGATTGCTTTGGAGCACTAGGCAATCAAACGAATCAGACAATAGATGCAAATACCGACGCAACTTTACGTAAGATTGTCAGAGGACAAATACATGACACTGTGAAGGTGAAAAAGAAATCTTTACAAAACCAGTGTTACGATAAGACAAGTTGTAAGTCTTTATTAGCAATATATATTGCAGTCAAAACTATAAGGATAAAGTACACAATAGCGACAAAAAACCTGTGGTGAGCCCAAGGCTCCCCTATCCCCGTCCCCAACCGCGGGGACGAACATGTAAGCTTCCCCTATGCATAATGGAGATCACCATATGTTTATACTATTTTTTACCCTTTCTCGTTCATGGTTATGCCCGAACCTATTGTAATCAGTATTGGTTGCGGATCGGTTTACTGCGAATTGGGGTAGGTACTGGTCAAACCAATAATATTTTTCTTGACACAACAACGAGGCAGAAGCAGAGACACGTGATGAATGTTAACCCTTTGGGGTTAGGAAGTACACCATTTTTATGCATGTGTATCATAAGTACACTACTGGCCACGTTACCGCTAAACTTTCTTGTTTTGTTTGATTGCTTTATTTTCTTTTTTGTTTCTGGTCCATTATGAAAAAACCAATCAGCTGTATTATTTATTTCGAGTCCCTTTCTCAATCCAAGTGTCCCTCCCTAATGTGTGTTGCATAGGGGCGTTTTTAAGTCACCTCACACAGCTGATACGTAATTGATTTCATTTTATTGACAAACACCAATTCTTAACATAAAAATCTTCCCCACACATTGATAAAAAATCAGGTAAAGTTGGTAAGGAGTTTTTCGTTGTCGTATAATCTTAATGCTGTCATGGAGGCAAAAGCTTCAGCTGCCATTTTAATTATCGTTCATGAACATGACAAACGCAGCAAATCGAGCAAGAAAATCAATAGACTGAAACCAATTTTTCAGACAATTCAGAAATGCTGAAATACTTTTATAACTATGATTAGCCCCTACCTTGTACAAGCAAATCTATTTTGTAATGTGTCACGTCAGGAAACTTTGAGACTATTTCGAACAATGTAACGACCTACACCCACGCTTCAAACAAGCTTTGCTGATAAAGAAATTTTCGCAAAACATTAAGTATATTTTGCTCATAAATGCACTTTTTATTGCCCTGATAAGGTTTGTGCGCCGTATGTGACAGCGAGTATGTGAGTACGAGTTCATGAACTCTGTACAGCGTGTAGTCTGTAGAGGGCACAGTAAGTGAGGCTACCCACAATTCCCCTTGATTTGTTCACTCAGACATTTTTTGCTAAAGGCTTTTTTGATTTTATCAGTTTCTTAACAATTTTTAAATTAAAATTTAAGTTTAGGATTATTTGTTAAAACTATGTTCAAAAATTATTGATTATGTTTAAAATCCAAGAGTAAATTGAATGAGAAGTCGACGTTTGGAGGTGCTAAAAATTGCACACTTGTCAAGATAAAGTTATCAGCAACTAAGATGGTCTCATCATACCACCTGTCAGACATGCAAATTTCCTTTGTTACGAACTTAAAAAAAAATCAATACCCTTTCTTTTGCCAACACAGATGCAACTTGTTCCCTTAGTTTCCTTGAAAATATTGTGTATGGCTGTCAAAAATCTATGTTGACAAAATCACAAAATTGCTATCTCCTCCGCGGAAAAGGGGTTGATCTTCTCATCATTCACAGTGAGAAATCAGAAAATTATGATGATCACAACTATGTTGCCAGAATTTCGAAATATGGACCAGGTTGTTCTGTGTAAAGAAGAAATTTGTTTCAGTTCAGTGAGTGATCTTCGTGTGTACAGATCATGGAGAATTGTGGGTAGCCTCACTTACTGTGGAGGGGTCGCATTCAGAAAAATCTTCACAACTTAACTCGGTTATTGAACAGCTCTTTTTTTAATATGATGTCTTCGCTAGGTGACTGGGTGCCTACTTTGTGCGTTCGAATCCGATCCAAAATCCACTGTATTTTTACCCGCTGTAGTGGGTCTTATCAATTGAAAACTTATTTCCTGTATTGTGACCATATGTTTATATCGAATGACTTAATTTTCTGTGATTGTTGACGAGTAGAGAGTCAGCTTGTTTCGTTCAATGAATGAGATGAATTTATCAAGACAGGGAGTCCTGTAAAACCTCAGCTACCCCTCAAATATACCATATTCTGCTTCAATGTGGCGTACAGTAGGCCTAAAATCTCTGCGCAATAATATAGTATCTGCAATGATTATTGCTAACGTTTTTACCTAAAGTTGGAAATGGCAACCTAAGGTGAGGGAAGACTCAGCCTCGCTAGCTAGATGAATGACGAGTATCGAGCATAAAGTGACCAATTACATCATGACTATTTTAGCGAGGACTTTGAACCAGGAAGGTTATTTGGGCTTCTCACGTTACAAATAATCACAAATTGGCTAGAATTCAATGTTACATAAACTACAGTTTTTATCAGTCTCGCATTCTTGTGCCACGCCAAATCTCGTTCCTGTTTTTCCTTATTCATTATGCATTTCGACTTGGACAGGAAAAAGATTGCCGATGACTAATGTACAGGTGTGACGTTAAATAAAAGTCATTCTTTTGTTTCATTTCTTGGTAACCAGAATCGTACGTTGATCTAAATTATGACGTAAAATAAAACTCCAACGATTTACAAAAGAAGGAATTATATCATCATTGACTAAGGCACCATAACGTTTTCTATATGTCTACTAAGGCAGATTGCAACAATCTAATTTGTATTATGACTGCTGCTAAATTCAATGGTTTAAAATGTTAAATCGCTACTTTGAAAACCAATGTATTTCAACATTACATCGATATTCATATGTAGAATCATCGTTTATAGCAGCTACATATTCTCGATCGATTCAAAATTGTTTATTATATTCAATCCATTGAAAACAAAAAATATCAAACCTGTCTTATTGATTGGTTGATGATGAAATAAACCAATAATTTTACCATGAATTTTCATTTCTTTTGCTCGAAGTTAAAACGGGTAGTCGCACGAGTATTTCAATGACAGAATGACAAACAATATGCCGTGTTCTCAAAATGGTTTCAACGATACCGTTTCTGTCAAACACGGAAGAACTACGTTGAAACTTTGTTGGTTAAGGAAATATGCTTAGGTACTGAAACTTCTTCACATAACTTGGGGCGCTGTTCTAGTCCTTTGAATCGTAACAGGCAACATTTCGAAGGTTCACGTGTCATTGTACCCATGACAGTTCATTGTAATGTAAATGTGTAAATTTTGCGCAACTCCTATAGGTGTCCATAGCAGTCAGCTTGCCTTGGTCTTTAAAAGGAAACTTTGTAGCGGTATAACTGTTTTTGTGCAGTTTTAGACGTTATTTATTGACAACAGTCCTAGTTCTCCCATGCTTGACAGAAACCGTTTTGAGTTCATGGCATGTTGTTTGTCATTCTGTCATTGAAATACTCATGCGACTACCCGGCGCACTTCGAACAAAAGAAATGCAATTCATGATAAGATAATTGGTTTATTACTTCATCACCCAATTATTATGGCAGGTTTGATAGGGTGTTGTTTCCAACGAATTGGATATAATTAAGCAATAACCCACGTCGCAGGAGGGTAGGCAGGAGATTTTGGTACGATTTGCGACATATAGCACTCGCCGATGGACCGAATTGTACCAAAATCGAGTGTATACCCGGCGGGGGTTATTGCTATTATATTATATCAACTTGTTTGTCTTTGTTGTCTTACTTGAATATTTTCGTCGCTTTAAGTCCCCGGTGCAAAAAATGGACATCTTAGAGAGCAAACGTCGGAAAATCAGCGCCCGAGACCAAGCATTTTTAGCTCACGTGTTCACACACGTGAGCTAATGTCATAGCGATGTCTGTCTGTCAGTGTGTGTGTATTTATGTCTGTCTGTCTGTCTGTTTAAACGATAACTCAAAAACGCCTGAAGAGATTCAAGTCAGATTTCGGAGACAGGTACCATATGATAATTGCAAGAACTGATTAGATTTTGGTTAGTGTGGTTTGCATATTAATGAAGTTATGCAATATCATTTTTTTTCATATAATCGTTTCCCTGTGGAGATAGTAATGAAAGTGTCGATATATATCAGGAAATAGTGCACAAAATTTCATGAAACTTTCACAGATGTCAATCTCTGAACATTTTGATAATACTGTGAGTGTTATGTCTCATTTGCATATTTTTTAGTATATCTCCGAAATAAATGCACTAAATTTGATGAAATCTGCTGCAGATATTGATATGACAGATGTCTGACTTTGTTGTAAAGCACTTAGTAGTGTGAAGTTAATTAAGGATTCGTTTACATATTTAATAAACTTTGTAATTAGGTATATAACTCTGAAATTACGCATCAAATTTGGTGAAACCTTCAACAGATATTAATCTGATAAATATATTATTGTGCTATGTAACATTGAGCAGTATCAAGTTAATCAAGGGTACATTTGCATATTTAATTAAATTTGTAATTAGTGATATTACTCCAAATTTGCAGCATTAAATTTGATGAAACGTGCTACAGATGTTGATCTGAGAGATATCTAATTGTCCCATGAAGCATTGAGCAGTGTCAAGTTAATAAACAGCATATTAAATAAAGTTTTGTAATTAGTGATTTAACTCTGAGAGTACTGTGCGCAAGTTCATTAAACCTGCCACATATAGTGATATAACAGATATCTGATTGTTCTGTGAAGCCTACTACTGTTAATGAACCTGTTGTAAAACACGTGAGCACATTTAGTATATCTGGTTTAGTTAGCCAAGCTGTCTGCCCTCACCGTAGATTGTCATTTTCTTCTTCAGTCGAAAAGCAAGAATCATCGTACATATGCTTGACTTTTGCGCAGAGATTTAAAATGGACTGCACGCCACATCATACAGTGTATATTTGAGGGAGAGTTCTTAGGTTTCATAAGACTGCCTATCTTGATAAATTCATTTAATTCATAGAATGAAACATGCTGACTCATTACTCGTCAAAAATAAAAAATTAAGTCTTTCAATAATAAAATATGGTCATAATACAGGAAATACGTTTTCAATTGATAAGATCCTCTGCTGTTGGTAAAAATGCGTTATGAGTGTTTTGCGAAAATCTCTTTATCAGTAAAGTTTGTGTGAAGCGTGGGAGTAGGTCGTTATAATCTGTGACGTGCCCGATATGGCTGAATAAGCCATTGGTCCAGTTAATCGGTAAATGTCATCAATGTTAACCTACATATATCTTTAAATGTACTGAAGTCTACATATGCTGTAATTTGTTGGCTACTTCACTAGCATACTCTTCCCCGCTTTCGAGTTTAGTATATCAGATTTTACGTCAGAGACTCAACATGTGCCGGGTCACTCATTTCAACCTCTTCAGGCGGTCAATGGCCGCAGAGTCAAACTCAGAGCCATAGGGACAACGTGTGCCCCGCTGATCTTTCCTACTTGCAAACATGGCTCGAAGGTTTATTGTCTTAGAAATTGAGTGGAGGAAATTTAGAGCCAAGAATGTTTTTCTCGGAGTGGACAAGCCACAGATTTATGAAGCTTTCTGTGCAGAGTCAATGGTTCAAAGTGCTTTGTCTGCCTTTGATCACCGATAAACAAAATCGGCAATTGCTAACAATCAAATTTTAACTATGCTGCGAGTATTTTTCTAAGCCATTCAATATTATTCACTGTACACATACCTCCTGTAAAGCTTCTTTGATGGAATTAATGTGAATGTGAATATAACTGAAACAGCTTATAATTGTGGCAGTTGTGGCAGTTTCCGAACATTCTTTCTCAATGGACGAGAGACGATCAAAAAAAAATATTTAAATCTCATTGACAAATAATGATATGTAAGTTTCACTACACAGATCACCAATGAAACATATGGAGGCGTTATTTCAACTATTGTGTCCGTGTTTATATTGATCTTATCAGCACAAAAATGTGTTTTTGTCAAAAATTAAAATTCCATCTATAAAGGGAGGCCATTTAGAGAGTAGTACTGCTTTCATGTTGGTGATCAAACATTTGCATGATGATGCACTGTTTCCCGACGTGACACATTACGAAGCAGATTGCTCGTATAAGGTGGGCCCTAATCATTGTTACACAAGTATTTCAACATTTCTGAATTGTCTTAATAACGGTTTTCAGTTGACTGATTTTTAGCTCACGTGTTCACAGTCGTGAGCTAATGTCTTAGCGATGTATGTCTAACTGTCCGTGTGTGTGTGTGAGTGTCTGTCTGTCTGCAGTCTGTCTGTTTACACAATAACTCAAAAACGCCTGAACAGATTCAAGTCAGATTTGGTAGACAGGTACCATATGCTTATTGAAAGAACTGATTGGTTTTGATTAGTGTGGCTTGCATATTAATGAAGTTATGCAGTATCATTTTTTTCTATACAGTAGTTTCCCTACGGAGACTGTTATGACAGTGTAGACATATATCAAGAAATACTACACAGAATTTCATGAAACCTTTCACAGATGACAATCTCAGAACAGTATAATGATACTGAGAGCGTCATGTCAAGTATCTGCTCATTTGGATATTTAATGAACATTTGTTATTAGTGACCTAACTCTGAAATTACTGCACCAAACTTGATGATACATGCAACAAATATTGATCTGATATATATCTAATTATACTTAAAGGCATCGGGGAGTGTCAACTTAATAAATAGTTAATTTACATATTTTCTGAAGTTTTGTAATTAGTCATATAACTCCGATATTACTGCACCAAATGTGATGGAATCTGCTGCAGATACTGACCCGACAGATGTCTGACTGTGGTGTAAAGCATTTAGTTGTGTGAAGTTTATTAAGGGTTCATTTGCATATTTAATGAACTTTGCAATTAGGTATATAACTCTGAAATTACGGCACCCAATTCAGTGAAATGTGGTACAGATATTGATCTGATAAATATCTAATTATACTGAGAAGCATCGGGCAGTGTGAAGTTAATAAAAAGCCCACTTGCATATTTTATGAAGTTTTATAATTAGTTATATAACTCCGAAAAGACTGCATCAAATGTAATGAAATCTGCTGCGTATACTGATCCGACTGATATCTGACTGTGTTGTAAAGCGTTTAGTAGTGCGAAGTTAATTAAGGGTTCACTTACATATTAAATAAACTTTGTAATTAGGTTTATAACTTTGAAATTTAGGCACCAAATTTGCTGAAACCTTGTACAGATATTGATCTCATAAATATCTGATTGTGCTTTAAAACATGGAACAGTGTCAAATTAATTAATGGCTCATTTGCATATTGATGAACTATGTAGTTAGTGATATTACTCTAAAAATTACAGCATTATGTTTGATTCAACGTGCTACAAATGTTGATCTGATGGATATCTAATTGTCCCATGAAGCATTGAGCAGTGTCAAGTCAATAAACAGCTCATTTGCATAATAAATAAAGTTTTGTAATTAGTGATTTAACTCTGAGAGTACTGTGCGAAAGTTGATGAACCCTGCTACAGATAGTGAAAAAACAGATATCTGATGGTTCTGTGAAGCCGACTACTGTTAATGAACATGTTGTAAAACACGTGAGCACATTCAGTTTGCATCAGGTCTTACTTGATTGGCTGCGCTTGACATGTTCATGAGCGAAAATTAATATGGCAGCCGAAGCAGCATTTGCATACTTGATTCACTTTGGCCGCTATGGAAAATTCCATACAACCTTACCTGATTTTTAGCTCACGTTTTCACACACGTGAGCTAATGTCATAGCGATGTCTGTCTGTCTGCCCGTATGTGTGCGAGTGTGTCTGTCTGTCTGTCTGTTTACACGATATCTTAAAAACGCCTGAACAGATTCGTGTCAAATTTAGTAGACAGTTACCATATGCTAATTACAAGAACTGATTAGATTTGGGTTAGTGTGGCTTGCATAATAATCAAGTTATGCAATATCATTTTTTCCATATAATAGTCCCCTATGGAGACAGCAATGACAGTGTCGACATATATCAAGAAATACTGCACAGAATTTCATGAAACTTTGACAGATGACAATCTCAGAACATTATGATGATACTGTGAGTGTCATGTCAATTATCTGCTCATTTGCATATTTAATGAACTTGTGACATTCCTGAACCAAATTTTATGATACATGCAACAAATATTAATCTTATGTATATCTAATTGTACTTAGAAGCATTGGGCAGTGGCAAGATAATAAATAGCTCATCTGCATATTTTATGAAGTTTTGCAATTAGTCATATAACTCCGAAATAACTGCATACAATTTAATGAAATCTGCTGCAGATACTGATCCGACAGATGTCTGACTGTGTTGTAAAGCACTTAGTAGAGTGATCATTTACATATTAAGTTAACTTTTTAATTAGGTATATAACTCTGAAATTACGGCATTAAATTTGGTGAAACCTAGTACAGATATTGATCTGATAAATATCTAATAGTACTGAGCAGCATTGGGCAGTGTCAAGTTGATAAATAGTTCATTTGCATATTTGATGAAGTTTTGTAATTAGTCATATAACTCCGAAATTACAGCACCAAATTTGATGAAATCTGCTGCAGATACTGATTCAACAGATATCTAACTGTGGTGTAAAGCATTAAGTAGTGTGATGTTAAGTAAGGGTTAATTTGTATATTTTATCAATTTTGTAATTAGTGATATTACTCCAAAATTAAAGCATTATATTTGATGAAACGTGCTTCAGATCTTGATCTGATACATATCTAATTTTAATGACAAGCATTGAGCAATGTCAGGTTAATAAATAGCTCATTTGCATATTTTTGAAGTTTTATAATTAGTCACATGACACCGAAATAAATGCACCGGTCCAAATGTGATGAAATCTGCTGCAGATACTGATCCAACAGATATTTGATTGTGTTGTAATGCATTTCGTAGTGTGAAGTTAATTAAGGGTTCATTTACATATTCAATTTACTTTGTAATTAGGTATATAACTCTGAAATTTCGGCACAAAATTCCGCGAAACCTACTACAGATATTGAGCTCATAAATATCTAATTGTGCTATGAAACATTGAACAGTGTAAAGTTAAGGGTTCGTTTGCATATTTAATGAAAACTGTACCTGTACAAAAAACAGCATATTTGCTCAAAATCACTTTTTTGCAAATATTTATTCAATTTTAATTAATTTGTTAACCACAGATTAAAATATTGGTTAGGTTCACCTTGTAGCTTGTCAAGCAGTCGAAAGTTTCGTGATAAAGAAGTGTTAATTTATGCAAATGTATGCAAATTACCCAATTTCCTGGCTTCTTTTTCCTCCCGATTTCGAAATTTACTTAACTCCACTCTGTCTGGGTCAAATTTTCTAAAATTTTCACATTATTTTCTTTTAATGCTATATAACAAAACGACTATTTTTTTTGCCAATAAAATTCTTGCATTTTGAATAAGAGGCATTTTAATTTTGCTTATCATGATTTTAATCAATTTTTTTGAGTGTCAGTCTTTAAACCCTTTCCATTTTAGAATAAGGATAGATAATGCCAAATAAAACAGTCGTTTGTTTTCTACATATACTCTTCTTTCACGTGAGATATTACATTTCAGAAAATAGCGTCGTTTTTCAACAGAGGTTTTTTACCCAACATATACACCCACTTCATCCTTTGAATAAATTACTGCTTCTATATAAACTTAAGAGTTTCTGCTTTCTGAAAATATATAGTAATGGGGGTTTCCTTGTCATCTTTGATGAGAAATATTGCTTTGAAAAAAACTGTGTTGGCAACATGCAGCTCCACCTTAATGAAACGTGCTACAAATGTTGATCTGATAGATATCTAGTTGTCCCGTGAAGCCTTGAGCAGTGTAAAGTTAATAAATAGCTCATTTACACCTGATTTAAGGTCAATCTTGCTTCAAAATATGACATTAAACTGGTCCAATAATTATTTCCATTCAAGGTAATACATTACCAGGTCCATGGGACATTTGAGATTTAGAAATTTAAGTAGGACCATCCTGAACCACTGATAGTTAGTGGTGGTACCAGGTGTCCGGACGATTGGTCCAGAGATTTTCTAAATATTGTATGAAGTGATACAGTATATGAATTACTGTAATAAGTCAAAGCCGGGAATGCAGTCGCTAATCATTTGAGTGGCCAAGGTGTCATATTTTTCCACAATTTCATCATATCGAGCATAGAACTTTTTGAAAGTCGTCACAAGTCTTTTGGATGTGTATCCCTGTCTCACTAGTTTTGACACCAATAAGCTGTGTCTCATTTGAAATAATAAATAAAGTTTTGTAATTAGTGATTTAACTCTGAGAATACTGCTACATATAGTGAAATAACAGATATCTGACTGTTCTGTGAAGCGTACTTCTAATGAACCTATTGTAAAACACGTGAGCACATTCAGTTCACATCCGGTTTATCAATGTCTTGGGAAGATTTTTATATTGAGAATTGGTATTTGCCAATAAAACGGAGTCAATTACGTATCAAGTGTGACTGGTGACTTGCAAACGTCCTCAGGCCGCTTCAACAAACTTTTGTAAGGGTGACTGCAAATTTTAGGGCGTACTTGAAAACATGGGCTTCATTAGGGAGGGACACTTGGACTGAGAAAGGGACTCAAAAAAGTAATACTGCAGGTTGGATGTTCCATAATGGACCAGTATTGAACAACGAAGACAATAACAATCAGCAACAAGAAAGTTTAGTAGTTACATGTCTAGTTTTGTACTTATGATACACATATGTAAAAATAGCATGGGAACAGGATCGGCATCAGAGGCTCTAGAGGGCGCTACTAAATTACGGTATATTGAGATTTAAATGATACAAGTGTATCCTACTGGCCATCGAGACAGAGGAAAGCGGCTTAATATAATATTTCCTTTGCGCCTAAACTAATTTTGTATTTTTCATCACTTTTCAATAAAAACTAGCATTCTTCAGGAATTAATCTAAGGAAATAGTACTCTGACATGCTTCCGCCTTAAGGTAGAATGCTTCTCGAAAGTGTTAAACTTTTGCTCAAACTTTTCTTAAAGAAACATTAAACTTCCTTTCGACATTAAGAATACAATCAAGGGTCACCGTGTAAAAAATCTTACATGAGAAACAAACTGCCTAGTATTTACCAACACTTGAAAGTGGCCACCAGCCTTGTGTTTACTCCATGATGGGGAAATCAATTTCCAATTTTCACAAAACTAAAACCATGAAAACCTTATCTACTTCACGAACTTTAAAACAAGCCCCCACAAGTAGTAGACCGAACAAGTATTGCAAAAAGTTTGAGAGTCCGAATATCTGTGCCAGAGGCACATTTTACCTTAACCTTAAATTAATTTCCATTATCTGATCAAGACATTAAATAAAAAAAACTAGAATTTTACATTAAGATGCCTGTGATTCAGACTTTGATAACCTTTAACAATGAAAACACACACACAGATCAATGCTCGTCTTTTTCAATGATTTTATTTATGCAAATGCAAAGTACATTAATCCAGCTTTCACGATACAAAAAAGTTTAATGAGGTCAAACTTTGACAATACAATTAAGGAGATAAATTCAACATCTGAACGATCTTTAAAGCGATGGTCACAGAATGAATAAAGCAGAAACATCGAGAACACGATTGGAACTAATTTGGGATACTTTGATTTTCATATTTTGCAAATTTCTCACATTTGTTAGCTGCCATATAGCTGAATGTTGCAATATCGCAAATTACTCATAAAAACGAGTATGTAATAAAAAAGAAAAGCAGATAACATTTGTCGATCAGTAAACTCTTATTGGCGCTCAGCAACATGACTGCTGAAATTGCATATTGCCATTTTCAGAAGACAAATGGTGTATCGTATGTATATGTCGGCTGTGTCCTATTGAAAACCAGACTGACATATGCTTTGAGATTTTGCTCTGATATCCGCACTTAAACACAATAAAGCGCCCTCACATGATCAGATATTATTGAAGTCAAACATGGCGTATTACTTTTGTTTTCACCATGTAGGTGTTTCAAATGAAATCTTTGATATTGATAGCAGCAAATTCGGTTGATATGCTCTGGGTGAATCCGTGGACATGTTTTTCACAACGTAAATTACTTTTCCTTGGTCATAAGCCAGTTTACATGATATAAAGTCTCCTACTGGCCACATTATGCTTTTGGTCTCGATTGACAAATTACTAAATTAGGTGTCAATGATTTCCTAAACTTAGGCAAATCGTACTTATCAGTATCTGAGCACTAATTTTAGCACTAACTTTAGTCCGTGTGATAACACTAATTTGGATGAAAACACTTTCAAAAAATATACTTTTTCTCATAAAAAGAGAAAAATCATAGTTTTGCATAGAGGTTAAAAAACGAAGTTAGAATAAAAGAACAATCAACTGACAATTCAAGGTATCAAAAAAAAACCTGTACAGTATTTACTAACGAGACCTATATAAAAATTTGTCGATATTGATGAACTTTAGGGGCTCACCTGAATTTATGAAGGGCTAGGGCTGTAGAGGCACACTTATCATCATCACATATGTTGGAAGTAAGTTCATCCTTGAAACTCTACTAACCGTAGATTTTGTTTCATTTTCTATATATGTTTCTCTAGTTGTCAAATACAGTTTCTTGATCTACTCTTAAAATCATATCGAAATGAATAGTGTTCAAGAGAGTCTGGATGTGTCTTACGTCCAATGTAAAGTTTGCCTTAAGGGATGGACCATTAGATCTTGGGAGGGGGTGGTCAAAAACAGAAAAAAAAAATTCAGAGCAGAAAGTTAGGGGAAAAAATCTTCAAACTAGTTTGCAAAATAAAAAAAATAAATAAGAACACAAATGTGGAAAAAAATTTGCAAAAGTCTTTAAAATCTTGATTTTTTTAGATTTTACCGACAGGAAGCAGCTTTCTGTATTTTTAATACATCCTCCAGGCACATTTTTAATTTTATTGTATACATTTAGAGTGACTGTATCCCTTATACTGGAAGCTGTGATCATCTTATCAGCTTTGTATTCTGATCACTTAAAAAGTATAAAATTATAGAGCCTGTTTTCTACTTGATTCATGCATACAAACCAAGCAGGTACACTAGGTAAAACATTGAAACTATGGTATGGTTGTTAAGACAGAAAGTTATATTTGCCTTTTAAGATCAAGGTGAACAGATGCAGGCCACATCAGGTTCATTTCTTTCACAGCATTTTATTGCAAGGATGAATGCAAGAATGGGTGAAAAAGATAAATGAATGTCTGTCGCTATGTTTTCATTTTCAAAAAATGTAATCTTCTTTGAAATCAGTGAACTGGAATAAGAGTTATGGAACACTGTCTCACATTTCTTTTCCTTTGAGTTTTTATAGGAAAAAGTCTGAAAAGATACTCCCCAAGTGCCACCAAATAACACCATTTTAATCTCTGTTTTTCAAAAGCTCCAACGGCAGGACGGGGGGACACCCCCTCCTGACCTCCCCCCGCGACCGCTTAAGCGACCGCTTGTGGTGCTTCGCACCACTTTCTTGCCCTCTTGTAAAAATATCCTGGGGAAAACGCTGATTTCTCTATAGCAAATACTGAATAAATCTGCATGACTAATCGTTTGTGTGTAGCAAATGCTGAATGAAAATTACCTGAAAAATTTTTCCACAACAAAAAAAGAGCATGGTTTAAACGAATCTTAAGGGACTTATGTAGCAAATTTCGAAGAAATTGGACAAGTTCTTTCAGAGAATACAGATTTTTGACCATAAATGGCATAAATTGCCCTAAAAAGACAAATATTGAAATTTCACCACATCTATACACATCCAATCGATTTGGACATGCTGCTACAGAGAAATAGATGTTTTGATCAAAAAAGGGCAAAAATTGTCCTAAAAACACTGTTACGAAGGGAACGCCCTTTATCATTTTTCTAGTGGCCAGGTAACATAGTTTGAATTCCTTTTGTTTTCTTTTGCTTATTTGTGTGACCAGGTGTTTATGAATAATGTATTTTTGTCGTATATAAACGTGTTCATTGCCACGTCACTTTGACTTTCCGCAAGTGCTGGGATCGTCGGAAGTCCACGTCCGCTGAGTTTCCCAGTTTTGAAGACCGAGGCCGACTTTACGGACTTTTTCCCGCTGGTGCCAAAATTGTGACTGCAGTCTAGAAACTTTGTGTGCCTGTTGACGCCTGAGGAAGTTCTGATTCCAGAGTTCCTGTGAGTACATTACAGTTATTTGGAAACGTCCTATTGGTAGGAGTTTCATGCTGTGACTTTCTACGAAGATTATTGTACTTGGGCGTCGAGCTACTACGTGGCTGTTCTCGTTGGACTGATGCGTCCGGACGGAGTTGGCACTGTGGACCAGCGTGTTTCATGTTTAGAGAGCTCTCGTCGTCGCGCCTGTGGACACTTTCTGTTATTTATTTAAAAGCTAAAACTAATACGTTTTGTTATTTGGTCACGCTCATAGTACAAATAATGTCAATATTGTAAAGTTATTTTCTTGCTGTCACTACGTGACGTTCTTCAATAAGAATAAGGAAATGTTCTCAATAACTTGCGTGTAGCTTCCTTTATTTGACCATCTTTTGTTGCGGCCAGCGGGTCCGCTTGGAATCGTACGACTTTGTTGAAGACAATTTTAGACAGCCATTTCCATTTGCCTTGCCGACTTCCCGTGGTCGTAACAACACAAATATGCAAATTTCTCTATATTTTGCAAACAGCTTCTCAGCTTGTCAAAAGATTATCTGTAACATTTCGCGAAATCTATCAGTAATATAAATCACTAGGCCATATGTATGTTGGGGTTACAGCACGCAATCTTATTTGCGCTAGTGATATGGATGTAAATTGTATCCTAAGACAGCGTCGAATTTTAAAAAAATTATAAATCTGAAAATTTACTCAGAAAAAAAAAACATTAGCACAGCTTTTCTCATTTGGAAAACAAATTTTTTAGAAATTTACAATTGTAAAAAAAATTCACAATTTCATTGTGACCAACCCCCTCCCAAGATCTAATTGTCCGTCCCTAACTAGAATTTATTTGTCGACAATGAGGCTGCATATTGTTATATGTTTGCAAGGCTTATAATTTGTAGTTTAAACATACTTTGGGGAGACTTGGAATACACTTCTATTGAAAAAGTTAAATGTTCAAGTTGCTGTTGCCCTTTCATTTTCACAAAATGTAAAAGAGATTTCTACAGTAATCCACAGCTTAATACCCATTCGGCTGTTACCAGGTGGTAGGTTTCTTTCGCAAAGTGACAGAGTGTCACAAAACTTGTATCTATAGTACAGTCACTCATATGTAGGAGATCGGAGATCACAACAAACTTTAGAGCAACTGCGATCATTGTATTTTTCACATGTTTAAGAAAACAAAAACTTTACTTGTTTTGGAGGAAAACCTTCTGCATAACTGAAAAAAAGAAAATGAGAGAATTCTAGTGGAAACTCCTCCATCGTCGACTTCCTTGTAGCAAATATCAATTCTTTTGGAAGAAGATAGAGTCAATGAATTGTCAGGTTTGTCATAAACTTTATTCCCTCGAACATGGATGTTTATTTTGTCAAATTGCAAAGAAATGCTGGAAGAAGGTTAAATATATTGTAACCAGTCTCTTGGGTCGTACAATCATATAAACTCAATCAAACATCATCTTTTCATGTTTTTCAGATGTCACTGTTCCAAAAAAATATCAAATGGGAATACAACTTTTGGTTTTCCTACTAGGTAAATGGGGCATACACAAGTTTTGGGGTTACAGAAATGAGTACACCTGTTGAAGTTATACTAGAATTTCAAAGTAGCTTGGAATTACAACGTGCTGGGGTCATTAGAAAAACGTTTCTGGTGATAGAAAATAACTCCAACTGCACCCATTGCAAACGTTCTCCTTTTGATGGATTTTGCAACAATTTAACCCAATACGACGTCAACTTTTCTCACTCACAGATCACCTTAAGAGTAGGAAATACCAATCATTGTATCTACCCTTATAAACTGTACCGCTCAAAAACCTGTTGTCAGCGTTCTGTGCAGTGGCATCGACGGGAAATGTGATAAAGGCAATACAAGAATGATCAAACAGTCAGTTTACGGGTGAGTTTTTCAATTGGAGCGCGGCAATACTGACGATGTTGACTTTAGCACTGTGAACGTCGCATTGGGTTAAAGTTTTGCAAACTTTATCGAAAAAGAACGTTTGTAAAGAGTGCAGGTGACGTCATTTTCTATCGCCAGGAACCTTTTTTCTTATCACCCAAGTACGTTGTAATTCCAAGCTATTTTGAAATTCACTTTAAGAATAAGCTTGTCTTAAGATTTGATTTAGGAAAAGAAATCTAAAGAAGAGATGATATGTCAGAAATTTTAGGAAAAGTTGATAAACGTGTAATTCTGACATATTTATACCTTTCTTTTAATGCACTTTCTTTTATATGAAACTGCACTCATCTTTGTCTAGGTACGGACTTTGACAAAAAAGACAAAAAGTAAGTGATAGCTATTCTATAGGTCTAGTGAAGACATCGCGGGCAATTCTGGAGGTTACGTACAACGAATTGTTCCTGGTAAACACTTACCGAAGTGGCTTTTTATATGTTCAAGCATTGCCTACCCCTTATGAAGACAAATATATCAGAGGTAAATTTCAATTAATACAAATTCAAAAGTTTCCCTTGCAACAATATATGTGGGAAATGGCATCCGGTTTTGGCGACCTCGGAAAGATATTTGTTCAGATATTTGTAAAGTTATAATTTTCGATACATGTCAAGATGGCCGGATCAGAGTTTTGCCACCGTTTTTCCCCACATGTGGATTCAACGAAAGCAGTTCATTGCTTTGAAGTATTCAGGGCGTATATCTTAATGAATGGATGATAGAGGTTATTGATTTTACATTAATGAGTAATTTTCTTCATCCCAGTCAGCTTAGAGTCTTAAAACAGGTTGACTTGGCACTCGGCTTTTTAGAAGACGAGTTGATCATGCAAGTTTAATGCCTCGCACGTGAACTCCATCCAAGGCCAAAATGTCTATCAATCGTCTATTAGCAAAATTTGACTTATCATTGAGTTTAAAAGTGGTTTAAGTTGGTTCTTAACTTTTCCTTGAATGTTAGTGATTGTAGAATCTTCACCATGAATCTAGACAGTATCTTTTAATGCATCTTTAAATCTCTTTCTAGATTCCTGTATCATTTTTGATTCTTTCAGCTTTTCCTTTAAATCTCGCGCCACTTCTAATCGCGCCGTGTAGTTGTAACAGAGGACATCTATGATACGATCACGCCATGTATCAATGTCGCCTTCAACGTCAATGTCATTTACCCCAACCTTGACGGTCATTTGCAAAGCTTCATGTGGAAATTCTTTTTTGATGAATTCAGCCAGTCCAGAGTGACTAGTTACAAGAACTGGTATACCTACTGCCATCGCTTGGAGACCAGCTATACCGAAAGGCTCACTTCGAGAAGACAAGACAACCAGGTTGCTTTCTTTGATATCTTGCACATTTTTCTCGAATGTGCCGTACGGGGATAGCTTGATTTTCAAGTATTTATCCTGGACAGTTAACCTTTTATATAATGTCGTTCTTATTTCATCACGATGTTGGCTTGGGACACCTTTGATTATAAACTTTGGCAGGAGCCGATGCATATCGTGATATGTCTTCGCAACACGGCTGAATGCTTTGGCAATTAACATGTAATAATCTTTCATATTCTCTACGCCTATCATGTGTTCGTACATGTAAGTAAGAACTTGCATGAGATTGTCTTCGCCTGCCTCTACCGCGTTTACTGTGATGTTAAAAATATCATCCTCGGGGAACGGAAGATATTCACAATGTTTGATGCTTTCAGACAACGCTTTAAATTTCTTATCAAAGACAGAGAATACTTTCGGCCCCACGGAAAACACTGCGGTGGCTTTTTCCGCAGCTTTTATCAAGTTACTTTCCAATGCCTCATAGTATTCTGGTTGATATTCCTCCATATCCTCATGATTATCACTGATGAAAAGCAAAATACGACTGGTCTTAAATTTATTTTCTTTTAAGGAAATTGCATATCCTGAAGTCACGGGTACATGGCGAATAATTACGTCCAGGTCTTTTATTTTTTCTATTTCGGACAAATCACACTCATTGTAGGTTTGAAGACAGTCAAGGTGTATGTTCTCGTGACAAATATTGTCCGTTACTTTAATATAATGCTCGTTAGCTTCAGAGACATCAATGTGACAGTAACTGTTACCAAGAACTGTCCTGTAAACCTCAAACCCGGCGTCTTTTGCTTCCAAATGTATCTGACGATTCAGGCTTGACGTACCTTTGTAAACCTTTTCCCATTTGTCGTTGAGGATCAATATCCTCCTGTAATAAAACAGAAGATAACTTCGTTGACGATGAAAATAACATCAAATGTCGTTTAAAGGTACACAGCACCGTAAATTCGCATATTCCATATATAGTAAAGGGAGCAGGGCTTAGCTTACGTACCTTCGACTGATTGATGTCAAGGACGCCAATTTCTTCACCACGAAGTTTTAATGTTTTCGTCGAAAAGATGGACCATGGACGTAACCAACAGTCGGCTATAGCAATATTTAGTGCAATTGGAGCCGGTACAATCGAAGTAAAAAAAATGAAGGGGTAACTGTGTGTGACCCAACTGTCCCAGTCTACTTGTAGCTGTAAGGGAGCTGTCGGCCCTCCATATTTGATATGTCAAAGGTTATGCAGACGACTCTGCTTAGTATGCCATGGCTTGTCGTGTGGGGCGCCCTTTTTTAAAAAGCGACAACACGCGTACAACCTGTTATTGGCTATTAAAAAAGCAGGTGACCGAATACCTTTAAATAATAATTGATTTTGACCGGACGTCTGCTATTAATTGATCATACGTAGTTTTAGTTATAGTTCAATGAGTATAACATTCTTTATAACAGCTCATTAGCATATTGAATTATATTCTGTAATCAGCTAGTATTTCGATATTTGGAGCATTTGTTTTGACCAGATTTATGGTATGTATTACCACACTTAGGTCTAGTTTTTTCAGTTTGGTAAGCACGACATTCTGATTATAAGTTGTATTCAACGTTTCCAAATTGCCACACGTTGACCTGGGGGTGTCGTTACATTTGATACATTATTTAAAACTAATAATTGGCTTGTGGTCTTACTTGAGTTGTGAATTCTTTGGATTGGCTGTGTTGCAGCCCAACATGCCACCTTGGCATATTATAAACCAGACGGTAAGCACGCCCAACATGCACATCTTCGTCGTCATCCGTCAGCTTGAAGTGAAGACTTTCTGTGAAGAAACAATAAAAACAATATGAAATAGGTTGCACTTAGATTTCACGCACTCAACTCTCTCATGCATGAACATGACCCCCAAAATGTATTTTCTACAGCTCACTTAGAAAGCGTGAATGCACTTGATAGGCATAAAACTATGAATTATGATGGCTGAAGTCGATAGCTCTGTCATAGTTTCTTGAGCTGTGCTAACAATTTTCGCCCGGTACACTCAGGGCATCGATGATTCAGTAATGCTATCAAGTCCACGTCCTGTGATGACAGAAATGACTACATTAATATACAAAAGAAAAATAAAACTTCCGCCAAAGGCACAGTAGCTACTATAGACTCCAGTTGCATTGAAGGCATAAAAAGCAAATAATAAGTCGGCAATCGTGAATGTCCTTTGTTAAACTAGTCTTATAGCTGATACATTTGTACCTCTTCATACAGAAACAAACGTAAAAGCATACACATCAGATTATACATGCTTATTTTATCTTAGATGGGTGTATAAGCACAAGTAGCAGTAACATATTCGAAATAGATTTTGAATATAATTACAGGTGCTGTAAATAATTAAATGGAGTAATATCAAGGAAACCAACTTGTTGTTGTCATGACGGAAATTGTTAGGATCATGAATTGGAAACCTTGGATATGATACAAGTAGAGCCCGACCAGCGGTTATGAAGAAGAAGATTTTTAGGTCAATTTGCACGTTTATGAAAATGCCGTATAAAGGAAAACAAACGTCTGCTGTATACCAATGACACATCTACACTCCAAGTATCGAGTTTGTGAATACCTCAGTTCTCATCATAGTTTAGTTGACGACCGTCCCAACATTAATCAACCCATCAAACCATCAATCCAGCCATCCATCCATCCAGCCTTCCATATACATACATAGGTATATAGATACATAAATACATAGATACATAGACACATACATACATAGATAGATACATCCATAGATACATCCATAGATACATTCATAGATACATACATAGATACATACATACATAGACACATACATAGTAACATACATAGATACATACATAGATACATAGATACATACATACATACATACATACATACATACATACATACATACATACATACATACATACATACATACATACATACATAGGAAAGGTCGCCATTATCACGCAAGATTTTTTAAGGGTCATACATTTACGGAAGTGTCACCATGTTTTGCGCAGCTAAAAGAAGGCAAGTCGATGTGGCTGATATAGTGCTTCAACCAAAACATTTCAAACCAGATGAGAACTGAATGTGCTTACGTGTTTACAACACGTTCATTAATAGTAGTATGCTTCAAAGAACGATCAGATATCCGTTATATCATTATATGTGGCAGGTTTTATCACCTTTCGCACAGTACTCTCAGAGTAAAATCACTAATTACAACATTTAATTTAATATGCAAATGAGCTTTTTATTAACCTGACACTGCTCAATGCTTCATGGGATAGTTAGATATCTATCAGATCAACATATGTAGCACGTTTCATCAAATTTAATACAGCAATTTTGGAGTAATATTACTAATTACAAAGTTCATTAAATATTCAAATTAACTCTTATTTAACTTGACACTGCTCAATGTTTCATAGCACAATTATATATTTATCAGATCAATATCTGTAGCAGGTTTCACAAAATTTGGTGCCGTACTTTTAGAGTTACAAAGTTAATTAAATATGTAAATGAACCCTTAATAAACTTCATGCTTTACACCACAGTTAAATATCTGTCGGATCAGTATCTGCAGCAGATTTCATCAAATTTGGTGCAGTTATTTTTTTAGTTATATGACTAATTACAAAACTTCATAAAATATGCAAATGAGCTATTATTAACTTGAAGCTGCCCAATGCTTCTAAGAACAATTAGATATATATCATATCAACATTTGTTGCAAGTATCATCAAATTTGGTACAGGAATTTCAGAGTTATTTAACTAGTTACAAAAGTTCATAAAATATGCAAATGAGCAGATAATTGACATGACACACAGTATCATCATAATGTTCTTAGATTGTCATTTGTGAAAAGTTTCATGAAATTTTGTGCATTATTTCTTGATATATGTCGACACTGTCATTACTGTCTCTATAGGGAAACCATTATATGAAAGAAATGATATTGCATAACTTCATTAATATGC
The DNA here is from genome assembly GCF_041260155.1 of Ptychodera flava. Taxonomy (NCBI): domain Eukaryota; kingdom Metazoa; phylum Hemichordata; class Enteropneusta; family Ptychoderidae; genus Ptychodera; species Ptychodera flava. The sequence goes on along the minus strand of NC_091928.1, from coordinate 25,852,238 downwards.
TAGCCACACTAACCAAAATCTAATCAGTACTTGCAAATAGCATATGGTACCTGTGTAGCAAATCTGACTTGAATCTGTTCAGGCGTTTTTGAGTAATCGTGTAAACAGACAGACAGACAGACAGACACACACACACACCACACACACACACACACACACACACACACATACGCACACACACGGACAGACAGACAGACATCGCTATAATATTACCCCACGTGTTTCAACACGTGAGCTAATAATAATACATGGGAATCGATCAGGCAAACTACCGACAATTTTTCCCTGCAAAACAAGTTATATCTGTACATAATATACGTTTGATAATATATGCGAATATACTTTGCTTGCAGCGGGAAGGAAAATGTGCATGTGTGTACAAGAAATTTGATTATTGAAATTTCACTGAAAATGCTGATACTCTATACATGGCAGTCTATGAGAATTATTTCCAAATAAAAATCTAGGTAAATCTGTGTGTTAAAGCACTCTTGATTATTGATATACATGTACTTGATTAGACTAGGGTGGTTTTAAATGGATATGCGTGCAAGAAATTGGATTTTGGAATCTTACCAAAATGTTGATTCACTATACAGGGCAGTCTATGAGGAAACTATGAATATGTTTTTTTCAAATACAAAACTAGGTAAATCTGTGTATTTATATGTACTCTTGATTATTGATATTCATGTGCTTGATTAGACTAGGGTAGTTACATGTTGATGTGTATGCAAGAAATTGGATTTTGGAGATTCGCCGAAATGTTTATTCAATATACATTGTAGTCTATGAAGAAAGTATGAATATTTTTTTTCAAATACAAAACTAGGTAAATCTTTGTATTTATGTTCTGTTGATTATTGATATTATGTACTCGATTAGACTAGGGTGGTTACATGTGGATGTGTGTGCAAGAAATTGGATTTGTAATTTGACCAAAATGTTAATTTACTATACATGGTAGTCGATAAGGAAAATATGAATAATTTTTTTCCAATACAAAACTAGGTAAATAAATCTTTGTATTTATGTACTCTTGATTATTGATCTATATTGAGGTACTTCAGGGCTCGAAATTAACTTTTTTTCCCCGGTAGTCCCATTGGGCTACCATTTTCTGAAGTTGGTAGGCCAGCGACAAGGTCTGGTAGCCCATGTATGAATGAAGAGGGTTTTTTGTGTAAAGGATTTTTTATTTATATCTAGACGATGAAAGATTTATTTTGCATGATTCTATCCAGTAAGTGAATTTTCTAATCATTTGACATCAATACCTGCAGATCATAGCCTTAGGAGAACGGTATAGCATGTGTAGTGGACAACGTTGACATCTCAAAGTTTGACGACCTATTCATGCATACGCAGAGATTACATGCAAATTTGTATGATCGCAATGACGATTTTTCACTCAGTGTTGTGTGAACATAACATGGCTAAAATAGATTGGCTGTGAATTTCAGGATGATATTAACTTGGTAAAGTCATGTTCCTAATACTTTCGTAGCAATTTTGACTATATTTCGCCACTATATCATGGGATGATTTCATACACTCCGGAAAGCGTAATTTGTGGATGGCCCGACAGCTTTTTCTTTGCAGTTTGAATAATTTTGTGTTTAATTGTGATTGATAAATTGTGATTAAATAACTATGAAAATGAATTTTCATTGGCCATCATTTCCCGAGCCTGTTATCCAAGTACATCAGTTCAGATAATGATATTTTATTGAAAGTTTGTCGCAACAAAGTCAACATGTCCTTTCTGTGTCCAGCTGGGTTGACTGTATAAGCGTCGGTCATCTCACAGCGATCAACATCATGTCGCCCACTGAGTAATCTCAGTCTCAGGCTTTGGTAGTCCTTGTGGGCTACCATTTCATGGGTTTTGGTAGCCCCAGAGAAAAGTTGGTAGTCTGTGGACGCGGGACTACGGCTAATTTCGAGCCCTGTACTTGATTAAACTAAGGTGGTTTCAAGTGGATGTGTTTGCAAGAAAATGGATTTTGGAATTTGACCGAAATGTTAATTCACTATACATGTACACGGTAGTCTATAATAGAACTATGAATATTTTTTCCAAAATAAAACATGAAACCAACAACATATTTGTATTTCTACATGTTTGATAATTGTAGTCTTTGCAACCTGATTCATATGCCTTTGTCCCTTGTCTATCATCTGTTTTAACTGTTAAAGGTCACTGCATCTTCTTTGCCTGTGAAGCTTGTCGATAATGTGTATGTATTTAAAAGAATCAATGTACATCGTCTGTGATTTCCTACGGAGGATATATCACATGCAAAATTGAAGGTTTGGCCGTTAAATCAGCTTCAGTTAAAAAGACCCTCCCCTAAGCTTAAGTTGGTTTGGAGTATATGTACATTTCCCCTAACCATATTTTTTTTTCTTACCGCAAGCTAATTAGCGGCCATCTTGGGAAGTTACCTCAATATTGGATTTTTGCATGGTTAACATTTTTTAGAAATAATTACAACAACGCAAACATGCCAATTTTCATGCTTGTATCATCATTTTACTAAATTGCCGCTTATCTGCACTACAATTAGAGTATTTAATACCTTCAAAAAGTATCTTTTTAATAGTTGTTATCCATCCGTTTTACTGGTTCAGACGAATTACAATTATAATGCAAACAAAATTGTGCGTGTACCCTAAGTTACTACAGGCTGTAGATGTACTAAGAAAAACAAAAAAGCAGAAAAAATTAAAGGTAAGTTGCCATTCATTGTACATTTTGAATAAACAATATGCATGTGTAAGAATTAGCAAGCATTATACAATTGATGCAGAAACCCCATTATTTCCTTGAAAATTTGTAAAAGATCACATAATACGATTTGCTGCCGACCATTGTACTTTTTTAAAATGTTTACTACAATAGACTTCAAAATAAAGCATCAGTTCCAAAACTCATTGAACTCATCCGCTTGAGACAATGATCTTTTGTACTTCCGTCAATAGCGGCATAAAAAATGTGCCAACCGCGAAACGAAATCAATCATCAGTTTACTTCCGCCTTATGTCAGATAAGGCAAGACAATGTGACCAGGTGTGTGGTGATATTTTCCTGTGCATTGACTGGGTTAAGCTGATAATGAAAATTTCCTATATGTAAGGTTGTTTAAAAGTGCACTTGCAACCTTAGCCAGAGCGCTATTCAGATTATCCCACGCGGGATATAACTCTTTACACGACATTGCTTGTTTAGCAAAGTAAGCTAATATGCTCTTGTCCAAAACACAATCCAAAGGGTTATTAGCACAGCTTTAAAAATGTTACTCCACATCACAAACAAATAATCTTTGACTTTCTCTGTTTCGTCATTTCTAGCACAAGACAAATCCATGTGTACAAGTGCTATCCTATCGATAACCGACACGATGCAGTTCCGATCTCCACAAAGTTCACTACGTCTGAATAATCTCGGCTTGTTTTCTGACGTCCGACCGCTATCTTGGCCACATTAACGTTGGCTGGTTGAGTACGTACGTCGGGCCCGGGGGATCACGGTTCAATCTTCAGAAAATACTCGCTTCGACATTGATGCTTCCAAATTTAATATGAACATATTAGTTCTACAAATTTCAGAGATTCGAGCGATGCAGATCGTGTTTTTTGCATACCAGTATATTAACATGCAGTGGTAATTTTAGTACGCGGACACTGTCCGCATCCGGCGCCAAGCGACACACTGCCGCAATCGTTGAAATAACGTAACTCGAACGCACCATGAATGGTGAAAACACCTCACGCCAAAATGCACGTCCATCGACGTTCGATGTGAATAGTTTATGTTTGTAAATCTATTAATATAGCGGCTTTTGACGCAAAACAATGAAAACGATACTATGTTGACAGGGTGGAGCACCCACTAATGCGATAACCTAGGATTGACAACGGCGGGTTTAAGGTAACTATGTTTCATTAGGCTGCGAAGTCTCTGTGATGAAGATCCTAAAAGAATGTTAGCACGTCTTGCGCTGTAATTCAGGTTATGCAAGGAAAGCCCCGTGACCATCAAACAATATTATGACTCATTACACATGAAAATAATGGTATCCTTCGCAATTGATAAATCATACTTATCATATACCTCGAGCAACATTCGTGTATAACCCTATTGGAAAAGACGCCCTCACTTTTCACTAAGGGGAAAAAGGCCTTCTAATTGTTCAGTAGTCTGGTTCCCTGACCCATTTCCCCGGTAGAGGGCGTGGGGAAATATAGGGTCAGGTACCGGGTAGCCATCTTGAACAGAATTTTGTTCATGATGGCGGAGGTTAGTCACCTGACAGAAACATGCTACAACAAATATTGCTGCTACCATGAAAACGCCGGTCAAAATTCGACTGGATCAGAATTATGTTTGAACACTGGTATCCGAACCAAAAACATTGGCACACGAGACGGGAAACATAAACTGAAAGGATTAATCCAGATGTACGGGGAAATAGAGGTGATTGAAGGCTGGCTTTGATATCGCAGCAGTACTTGTTGCGTGTATCGAACGCGCTAGGGTCATTGAGGTCATCACCGACTGTGGCGTGACCCCAATGACCCGAGCACGTTCGATACATGCCACAAGTACTGCTGCGATATCACAGCTAATTGAAAGCAAACTTTGTTGGAACTGTGAACGACGACTGATTTCGATGGATAGAATGGTGTCCGAATTTCGTGAAAAATGCCAGGCATCATGTCGACGTTCTAAAAGTATTAAGAGGTGTGCTAAATCACAGTGGCTAAATCATGGAGGTAGAAAGTCTTTCTTTCTACCTCCACGGCTTTGTGGTACAAACAAGAAGCTGGTGTCAAGTGAGCCTGAAAGTGCGAAACCCAAGAAAGATGAGAAAAAGTTACAAGTGTTACTTTCATCCAATCACAGCTTGTTTTATTTTAACCCAATAGCGTCCATGTTTACATTAGTCGGTACCTGACCCTATATTTCCCCACGCCCTCTACCGGGGAAATGGGTCAGGGAACCAGACTAATTGTTCAGTGCAGCGCCGCCATCGTTTAAGCTCTGCCATTGCTATTGTCAATAGTAACGGATTTTTCAAGATGGCGGCGCCCTGAAAGAGAAGCTGCCATCATCGAGTTATAGTACTTATATATCTGAAAACAGCTGTAAATATAGGAGGCAAAAAGTAGAAAATGATACTTCTGTATTTGTTTTTGCTAGATACACTTCCCAAGATATGTCGGATTATTGTATACACCTGCAGACTGATTATATAGCCAATGTTTACAATATCGCGCAACGCATGTTGATGTCGCCGAACACCAGCAATACAAATGCAAAAAAATGAACAATTTATGTATGCATTCAAGAATCGGAAACCACACAATGGAAGCATATTATCTCCAGATAATATGTGTAATATTTTATATACATAGTGGCAGCAATAAGCATAAAGAGGCGAGCGATGTAAATGGGGTCGGTAAAGCATTGCAGCCGGTGAAAACGCCGTTGTTATCTATAGGGTATTCTGCATGTAAGGCGGTTAATTACTTGCGTCTGTAACAATGTAAACTTTAAAAAAATAAAGCAAAACTTCAAAAATCTAAAACCATACAATTGAAGTGCAGAACATCAAGATTATTTTTGTAATTTTTTTAAATCAATAGCTGGAGGAATAATAATCTCCAAGCGAGCGATTGACTCGGGACCGGTGAATAATCACAGCCGGTAAATGCCATCGTATTTGTATGGGTTTGGGAGTAATAAATTACGTCGCCGAATCACGACAGTAAAATGTAAAATTAAATAAAACCAACGCAACAGCAAAACATCGAAAATAATACGCTTGTAGGGCAGTATCTCAAGATTATAGATTTAGATTTTTACATTCATAGCTGAAGAAATAACTATCTTGAGGCAAGCGATCGGCACGGTTGCGGCGAAGAATTTAGGCTACAGCCGGTAAAAATGCCATTGTTTTGTACTGAGTGCGGGACAGTAACGCGTACGTCGCCAAATCACGAGAGTAAAATGTAAATTTACACGAAACTAACGGAACATCCAAACATCGAAAATAACACCCTTGTAGTACAGTATCTCAAGATTATAGATTTAGATTTTTACATTCAAAGCGGGTGAAATAAATATCTTGAAACAAGCGATCGGCACGATAGCGGCGAAGAATTTAGCCTACAGCTGCTAGCTGGTAGATCATCAGCGCCCTTTGTTTCTATGGGGCGCGAGTATGTGTTGCCGAACAACAGAAGGCGGTAAAAATGTAAAAATACAATAATTTAAGCCAATATTTAAAAATCGAAAACAATACGATTGTAGAACGACATCTAAAGATTACGGATTTAGATTTTTACATTCGTAGCTGATAAAATAAATATATTGAAGCAAGTGATCGAAACGATAGCAGCGATGACTTTGCAGCTAGTAGATGCCATTGTTTTCTTACGGGGCGCGAGCAATGTGTTTTTGTCGAACTACAGACGGCGATACAAGTGTAAAATCACAAGAATTTAAGCATATATTTCACAATCGAAAACGATGTGATTGTAGTACGGCATCTCAAGGTCTCAGGTATGAATTTTTGTATTTATGAATGAAACACACAAAAAAATGAAGCAAGCGATCCACAAGGTACCGACGATCCACGCAAAAACCATTGTTTACTATGGGACTTTTTCGTATCATTCATCCACACTTGCAATACCTAAAACTTGCCGGTTTAATTTTTTCATTTTTCGCACGAAATGGAAGAAAAGACACAGTCGTTCGGATGTTCATCGTAACAAAAATCGTATTTTTCGATTTTAAAATTACGACCTACTTTTCTGGTACGAATTGATTTCAGGGCTTAATTAGCAGTGGTGCTGTACGCGATTCGGACATAACCGCTTGTCTGTGTCAGCATAATTTGGGTAGAATTTTCATAATTTATTTCATGTATAAGTAAAATACTTACATATACGTTTTCATGTATATGTATATGTATATGTATATGTATACTATATATTTAGCGTATATTTAGGACAATGCTAGCTTGAATCGGCGGCAATAGCGTTATAGATGTCGGGCTTCAATGTCCATGAGACAGCGTGTCGCTGCCGTAGTGGTCTCATGAATAATTCATTAGGACGACGACGCGTGGAACAAATCGGCTGCCAAAAAACCTGTAGTGCTTGTGTAATAATGTGCCTCATCACGCCCAGGTACATTTTGCCACAATATGGGCAAGCAGTGCATTTCAGAATCTACTAGCTTCATTCTTGTTACTACGCGCGTTGCTATCAACAAACGTCTCTTTCGTAAACAAAGCCAGGGCTAGATTAGAACGTGTCCTCCATTCTGACCGGACGAGCGACAGTGAAGGTAGCGAAATTGGGTGATATTTCTCAGGGTTTCATATTAAAATCCAGTGTTAACTGAGCACATTATCGATGATGTCTGCGTTTTTGAAAGATTTGAAAGTGAACTGAATATAAATTAGATCGAGTGCGATCATGCAACACATGAGCTAAGCCTAGCTGTCACCGGTCGCCAAGCTTCAAGTACATGGTCATTTCATCGCGAAATCCTCATAACATTAAAGGGACAGTATTTCTTTCAATCGAGGTATTTACTGATTATCGCATCTCTCTGCCGGTACAGTGAAATTTACGATGAGTTACACCACGCTGTTCTTATTACCCTTCAATTTACGCCTCATTCTTTTGTATATGTACATGGCTCTAAAAGTTCTACAGGGAAACAATGTTATTATCTAGATCAATACGCGACGGGATACAGCCATTGTTTTTCAGAAAATTTACAAAAATGGCGATAAATGTGTGACATATTGCATGAATTTCAATCTTCAAATCTTGCACAATATTTTTAAGTCCGTTTGTGCGAACCTCGGTCATACGGCGTAGGGCCTTTGCACGCTCGGGCCCTTTCGCCGTACAACTTCGGTCCGCAAAACCCATATCAGGGGCCGTAAAGATTAATACTTTTGTCTATGATGTGTCGTATGGTCATCTCTTTATGACCGCTACTAAGTATGTTTAGCCCCAAGTATTTTCCAACGACCACTCCTGCAGGTGTTACGATTATACCTGTACTTTTTTAACAGATGAGTAATATTTTAAATGTATTATATTGTCACAAACTTGCCTAAGAAAGAAGTCGGTAAGAAAACTTTAGATCACGGCAACTCTTTGCTGCTCTTGGCAGCTTGTGTAAATACCCGCAAAGTGTCATACATTGTAAATATGATAACGGTTAGAGACGGTGGTAGGCCGCGTTCGAACACACCCAGAATGCCATACGAAATCCTCGCTCGAGAGATTCCACAAGGAGTTCTAATCTTATAGGATATAATCCCTTCACTCATTCAACGAATTGTGTTTTTCAGCGATAATCCCGAATATGGTGAAATGGACATCTACATGATAAAACATTACCAAAAACTTACAACTCACCTAAAGACGGAAACAACTTGACAATTGGTGATGTGTGTTAGTTTGGTTGAATAACAACGATATCAACGATATTCTATGGAAATAATCATTACTTTTCAGTGATCTGTCAAGTTTGCAATTGATTCTAGCTTTTAACGTCTGCTGTAGTTAATGTTTAATAATTGATTTCTACAGTTTTTGGCCACGAACTGAGATGCATTATTCTAATTTTAATATTGATATAACAATACTACAATATCGTTTGGCACGATTCCAAAATAAACAGGTATGTCAGGTGTGTCAGCCTGCCATTTTTGAAACAATCTCCATTGTCGCAAGACAATAATGATGAGAGAGAGATCCCGTCGGTTTCAGTGATCACTAGAGTTTAAAAATCTTCCACGACCGTCGTGAGATGAGCATGAATATTATGAATTGTTTTCATCATATGTGATCATCAACGAATTGTTAACATTGCGTGACGAAGACGTTTTAAATAATGACCATATTTGTCTGTCTGGAATGATGCAGCAATTTCATTGTGCATTGTAGATCTGCATTATTACGAATGATTGCAAAACTATGGCCGTAGAAACTATGGCCGTTGAATTGAACGAAATTTTCAAAGCGTTACTGGCAACAGTTCCTGTGGTGGCCTGGAGGTGCCACCGATAAAAATACGTTAGGATTTAAGTATTTTGCTGAGTTGTTTTATGTTAACACCTAATTTCAAGGTGAATATTTACAAAAATAATTCATGTTAAATAAAGTAATATTTAAACAAAAACAAATTAAAAGATTACAAACAAGACAAAATAAATTTGAAAAAGAAAATACTCTTTTAACAAAAAATCAAACTAAATACATGGGAAAAAATGTTTTACATTTTGAGAAAAAAACAGTAGGAGCATTTTATTTAAAACATAATTTTTTCTCGATAAAAGCAAAAATAAATATTCCAAAGTAAAATGAAAATTAAGTTGAAGTAAACAGAAGTGAAAATCAAATTCAAAGTAAAATGAAAACAAAAAGTAAAATGATACAAAACGGTAGAGATCTGTAAGTAAATGTACAGATTATAAACAAATGTCATAAATCTACGCTGCATAATGAAGGCGAGCGTACGCGTGTTTGGGAAGCGTACGTTTTCGGTTGCTGAACTGGACCGGGGAGCTCACAGACAGCGCCTCACCGGCCTGGCGTACACCAAAATCGTACGTCCGTTTCGCTTCCCTTGGTACGAGCGAGCCCCTTGTGCTAAAGAGACCGCGGTTGTTGGTGACGCAAAGGTTATGGGTATAAAAACAATTTCCGATTTATCTTATGAAAAAGGGAACAGGAAAAGGTTTCACGGCTGGCACGACTCTATTATATGATTATCACTGGATTAACTTTGACAACAAGGAACGCACCCGCAAGAGTATCTGGTATACACTTGCTGTTGCGTTCGTTGTTTACTTTGTCAAAGTTAATGTGGTGACAATCTGGTGACAGCGTTCAATGATTAGTAACTCACCCTTGCTTGCTTTGGCGAATAAGGCAATCAAATGCGTCAGATAATAGATGTAAATACTGATGAAACTTCGCGTAAGACTGTCAAAGGACAAATACATTACACAGTGAAAAATAGACTTGGTTCAAGTCGCTGAATTTTTAAAAACTAAATCATTTATAATAGTTTCTCTGGTATCTCTCCTATTTCGTACAAACCTATTCGGAATTTGGTAGCCCGGCTTTATTTTCCCAGCGATTGAATGCGTTAGCTTTGAGTCTGCGCAGTATAATGAGTTAGTTTCTGCCGGATTCCGGGTTAAACTCTCCTGTATAGCGTTCACCCGACTCATCGCGTCCACTCCACTATAACGCGCGCGTTTTACATGAAAGCAAAATACAAATCATTGCGTTCACTCCACTCATACGTTAACAAATCACAGACTTAAACCAAGTCTAAGTGAAAGAAAAAAAGAAATCTTTACAAAACCAATACTTAGGACAGACGAAGTATAAATCTTTATTTGCAATATATAATTATAACTTACAGTCAAACGTATAACAATAAAACGTATAAACAATAGAAATAAGAAACCTGTGCTGAGACCAAGGCTCCCTTATCCCCGTACCCACGTGTAAGCTTAAGTTTTCCCCTATTCCTAATCGATATCATTATATGTTTATACTACTTTTGACCCTTTCTCGCCAATAATTTGGCCCGAACCTCCTGTACTCATTATTGGGTGTAGCCAGTTTATTGTGAATTGGGGTACGAACTGGTTAAACTTACAATGTTTTGTTGACACAACAACGTGGTAGAAGCAGGTACATGTGATGTATGCGAATCCATACAGGGTACGAATATACATTAGTTAATATATATGTTTCATAAGTAACAGCTGGACATTTTACCGGTAAACTTTCTTGTTGTTTATTTTGTTTTGGATTTTTTTTTCTTTTTTGGGGGGTATTCTGTTCAATACTTGTCCATTATGAAACATCCAATCAGTAGCTTTATTTTTTGAAGTCCCTTTCTCAGTCCAGGTGTCCCTCCCTGATACGACCCTAAAATCTATAGTCCCCCTAGGACTAATGCGCATTGTTCAGACGATTCAGAAATATTGAAATACTTTTAAAGGTGTTATTAGCGCCTACCTTGTACAAGCAAATCTGCTTCGTAATGTGTCACTTTTCGAAACAATGAGATTCGAAAGGTTAATCTTTAGGAAAATGTTTGATCGCATGTTTAAAAGCATTACAGTAACTGTACTTCCTTCATGATGGCTTGAAAGAGTAGGCCCATGAAGGAGAACAGGTTGAAGCATTGTAAACTGCAATAGATTTACAGATTGTGTATTTAACAGTTAAAATTAATAGAATTTATCGATTGACCGTACTAATGATGTCTTTACCAATATTGTGCTTGTGACATACTATTTCGTAGAATCTAACGACCTACTCCCACGCCTCTTACATGCTATACTGATAAAGAGATTTCGTAAAGCACTAAGTTCAGTTTGCTCATAAATGCACTTTTCACCAACAGCAGTGGGTCTTATCAATGGAAAACATTTCCTATATTGTAACCATATTTTAATATTGAATGACCTAATTTTTTCTAACGAGTCAGCTTGTTTCATTCTATTAATGAGTTGAATTTATCCAGACAGGGAGTCTTGTAAAACCTAACGCTGCTTCAAATATACCACATTTTGCTTCGATGTGGCGTGCAGTACGTATAAAATCTCTGCGCAAAATATAGCAACTACGACGATTATCGCTTGAGTTTTTGACTGGATGGGAAAGTGACAACCTAGGATGAGGAAAGACTCAGCCTGGCTAACATAAAAATAGCTATAACGAGTATCGAGCAGCAAGTGACCAATTACATCACGACTTATTTTGGCGAGGACTTTGAACCAAGTAGGCCACTTGGACTGCACACGTCACAAAGAATCACAAATGAGCGAGAATTCGATGTAAAATAAACTACACGATTTATCAGTCTCTTATTCTTGGGCCACGACTTGGACAGAAGAAAAGATTGCTGATGACTAATGTCCAGGTGTGTCTGTACGTAAACGTCATTCTTTTGTTTCACTTCTTGGTAACAACATGGAGCTAAAACAGAAGCTCCATGGTAAAACGAATCGTACTTTGATCTAAATAATGACGTAAAATAGAACGCTAACGATTTACAAAAAAAGAATTATATCATCATTGACCAAGGCAGTATAATGGGTTTTTTTTTACATTTCCATTCAGTCACATTGCAACAGTCTAACTTGTATCACGACTGTTACTAATTCAATTTGAACTAATAGTCCAAAACGCTGCAAGGTTATTTTGGAAAGTTGTATTTCGACATCACTTCGATATATTATCCAGAATCATCGTATACAGCAGCGACATATTCTATGTAGATTCAAAATTGTTCGTTATATTCAATCTACTGAAATAAACAACATATCAAACTTCCCCTAATGATTGGTTGATGATGAAATAAACCAATTATTTTATCACTGATTGCATTTTTTTTTTGCTCAAAGTTGTGCGCTACGTCGGGTGGTCGCACGAGTGTTTCAATGACAGAATGACAAACAACATGCCGTGTACTCAAAACGGTTTCAACGATACGTACGGTTTCTGTCAAACATTGAAGAATTATATTATGACTTTGTTGGATAAGGATATATGCCTATCAGTTTCTTCACATCTCGGGGCTGTTCTACTCCTTTGAATCGTAACATGCGAAGTTTCGAAGGTTCATTGAACCCACGACAGGAAGTCAGTTCATCGTCGTGTAAATTTGTAATATTGCTCAACTCATAGGTCTTCATAGCAGTCAGCTTGCCATGGCCTCTAAAGCGAAACTTTGTAGCAGTATAACTGTTTTTGTGCAGTTTTAGACGTTATTTATTCAATGCTTGACAGAAACCCTTTTGAGTACACGCCCGTAGTAGATGGCATGTTGTTTGTCATTCTGTCATTGAAATACTCATGCGACTGCCCGTCGTAGCACACTTCGAGCAAAAGATATGCAATTCATGATAAGATAATTGGTTTATTACATCATCACCCAATCAATAAAGCAGGTTTGATATGTTGTTGTTTCCAATGCATTGGCTATAATAAACAATTTTGAATCGACGTAGTAGTAGAACATGGCGCTGCTATAAACGATGATTCTGCATATAGATATCGATGTAATGATGAAATACATTGGTTTTAAAAGTAGCGATTTAATATTTTGAACCATTGAATTTAGTAGTAGTCGTGATACAAATCAGATTGTTGCATTATGACTGAATTGGATGAAGAAACGTTATACTGCCCGGGTCAATGATGATATAAATTCCTTCTTTTGGAAATCGTTAGCGTTCTATTTTATGTCATAATTTAGATCAAAGAACGATTCGAGTTACCATGGAGCTTCGTTTTTGAGCTCCAAGTTGTTACCAAGAAGTGAACAAAGAGAATGACATTTACGTACAGACACACCTCTACATTTGTCATTGGTAATATTTAGCTGTCAGAGTTGGAATTCATGATGAATAGTAAATAGAAACACGAACAAGGTTTGGCTAAGCACAAGAATGCGAGACGAATAAGAAGCTTATTGAATATTAAATTCTCGCTCATTTGTGATTCTTTGTGACGTGTGCAGTTCAAATTATCTACCTGTTTCAAAGTCATCGCTTAAAGTGTATATCTCACCTATTTTTTTGTGTGTCTGAACTTAATCGAATTGCATAAAATAATATTCATTATTTCGAAAAATCCATAACGTTGTTGTTGCAACTATTTCTATAGTAGTGTATTTCACTGTTAAAGTTGTGAAAAATTCACCCTGTCAAAAAACGTCAGAGTTCAGATTCGCCGCGAATTGGTCACGTGGCATGACGTTAGAAGTGACTAACCTGTGAGAGCAATCCCCTGAGAGCAATAGTCAACGCATCGGGTATCAACTTCGAGAAGATTTCAGGTAGTTTGCTATGATGAAAAGATGCGCGGTTTGGAGCTGCAACACCACAAACCTGGATAGTTTTCGTCAACATTTGTGCTGTTAATTTGGTGTGGACCTAGAGATATTTCCATGAGGGCATGGCAGAGTTGTGTGTTGAGTGTCAGTGTGATAATACCAGCAGCTGACCCCACGCCGAGATAGCTCAACCTCTGTGCACTGTACAGGAATAGCATACCCAGACATGGAACCAAAGCACCCAGGACATTCTATGAATGAGATTAAAGCCTTTCATAATTAGTAGCTCTCTAAACTGTACTACTTGATAAACTGCACTACGTTAAAACGCCTAAAATACTACAGCTTCAAATCTGTTCGACGCCGGACGTGACAGTCTATAGCCAGAGCATTAGGAGTGATGCGTATTGAAAGGGGTCGAATCAGACTCGCCACCTCAGTTAAGAAATTGCATTGTGTAAAGTTTTCACTTTTTTTCAGGCTGCTATTCACATCATTATTTACAAAACTGTAGTGTTGAATATACAGAACCAAGCAAGGGCGAGTTCACCGTTTGGCAAGGTCCAGAGTGCAGCATGCAGTAGGGCCCCGAGGGGCCCGACGAGATGAACGGCAATTTTCAATCAACATTCTGATGGATGGCATCTAGGCCGTGGGCTAGAGGGGATTTTCGTGCAACCCCCCCCCCCAGGATAACAAACCTGTATTTTTCAGAAGGCTTGGGATCCCTAGAATACGAAATGGAATTTTAACAGAAAAAATATAGGGATGCAATAGCTGTTATGGTCATGTTTTGAAGGGTACCGCAAAATCACGATTTTGCAACCAACATGCATTTTCGTCATATCTGTCTTCTTGTAAGTCATCTGCTGAGCTTATTTTTCAACATAAACTCACTTGTTTGGTATCATTAGAAAGGACATTTATTCCTCTTCAAGATGATATATGTACTATGCAATATATTCTACAATGACTGCAATTTTCAATGTAAACTTTGGGGTATGGGGTAAGTTTTGGTCATATTTCATGAAAACTATACAAGATATTGCATGTTACAATATGTCATTTTAAATATTAGTAAATTGTCTTTCTAATGATACCTAACAAGTGAGGTTATATTAAAAAACAAGCTCAGCAGATGACTTATAGAAAGACAGGTTTAACAAAAATGTATGCAAGTCGGCAACACTGTGATATTACGGTACCCTTCAAAATATGACTGTTACAGCTGTAGAGTCCCAATATTTTTCCTGTTAAAAGTCTATTTCATATTTCTGACATGTCCCTGTACCAAATAAAACAGATTTCATACCTAGCATTGTATTTTTTATTATGCCTAGCTAAAAGATTGGTAGAATTTGAGATTTACTGTAATTTGCAATGTTAAACTTTGGGGTATGGGGTAAGTTTTGGTCATATTTAACAAAAACTGCAGAAGATATTGCATAGTACATATGTCATCTTCAAGAGGAATAAATGTCCTTTCTAATGATACCAAACAAGTGAGTTTATGTTGAAAAATAAGCTCAGCAGATGACTTACAAGAAGACAGATTTGACGAAAATGCATGTTGGTTGCAAAATCGTGATTTTGCGGTACCCTTCAAAACATGATCATAACAGCTATTGCATCCCTATATTTTTTCTGTTAAAATTCCATTTCGTATTCTAGGGATCCCAAGGCTTCTGAAAAATGCAGGTTTGTTATCCTGTGGGGGTGCACGTAGACCCCCTCTAGCCCACGGGCTAAATAATCCTGTCAGTTTCAGGGTTGCGAACCTCTTCAGTTCGGATGCTTGGGCAAACAATAAGAAGCGTTTTAAGCTCTAATCATGCTCTAAACTGTCCTCTTCAATAAGAAATGTCAAGGATTGGACAAGCCAATTTATCGGCGATAAATCAAAATGTGGGTTGGCGGCCATATTGGATCCGAATATTTCCTTTCGTTGGTGTCTGACTAGACTTGCCCCGAGTTTGTAAGCATATAAATATCAAAACAGAATGAATTGAAGGAATTTGAATAAAATCAATCGACTGTCACGTTTATGGTGAGGTGATATTGAAGCAATTTACTCTCGTAGGCTGATGTTTCGATTTGTGGGAGGGGGTGTCAACGTGATGGCCTTGGCCAGTTGTAACTGGTGCCGCAGACTGAGACTAAAGCTAAGCGTCTGGGATCCGCCTGGTATCTTACGTGTTTTCACTGTGTATACGTACTGCAGGAAAGCACAGGATCAATTCCACAGGCAGTAAGGCCTGATAAAAGTAATATGCTAGTCTAATAACTTTTGTAAAGAGCAGGGCAGGTAGATCTAGATTTCTAGTGAAACTGTGGAATGTTTGGGTTGACCTACTCGACTAGCAGCCGGCTGGTCTAGGAAGTGATTCACATTGAGTGAACTGAGGCACAAAATCTACGCTCACAATATTTCCGATGGTATCATTTTCAACAGTAACACTAGACTCTTCATCACTGGCTACCCACTAAATCAATCATTCCAAACAACATTTCGTCGTAGGAGTGATTTTCACTTTCCAAATTATAGACAAAACTTGACATAGATGCCATTCTGCAATTGTGTGTATATCTTCTCGGTTCTACACTCACGAACGCCTCTTATGACGTCACGAAAATGGACGCGTTCCTCACAGAGGTTTTTTCATCAAGCCCCAAACATTTTTCATTTTCATAATTATTTGCCAACGGGAAAAAGGAAAAACGCCACCATTTAGCTTAGAAATAGTATTATTATTCATTTACAAAAAATTTAACAACATAGTGACAATGTCACTGTTCGCTCCCATATAGTTATCAAAACAAGCCAACAATTGTATGAAACAGGGATAGACATACAGACAGACTGACATACAGAGACTGGCACAGAGTGATGACATTGGCCCTCAGGTGTGCCTTGGCCGATGGAGAGTGATAAACATATAATAAACAGCTGAATGTATTGATAAAATAGTTAAATATAGGCCTACAGGCACTGAGGGTAAATATGTTGCAGCAATTTGATTAGTTTCTTTTCCTTTTCTACTTCTGTGATAATTTTTAAGGCAATCGATCTACATGGCAGTTTATGTATTGACAAATATGTCATCTTTTACAAGCATACAGCGAACTGTTCTTGATTTTTTATTTAAAATATCTGACATAGACTGAAAAACATAACATGCAACCAATTTTTACATTTTGCCCATACACCAGATACATGGAGAGATTTCAAAATACAATCATTAACTAAGAAACCCTACAGGGAAAAGTAAACATTGTTTTCTTCCAGAACAACTGATGCATCCACATCTTGAACAACTTACAAACTTAATCAATTAAACAAGGATGATGACACAATAGACAAAGTTAAGAAATTTAACTGTGGTGAACTTGACTATTCCTTTCAAATCCTCACCTTACTTGACATCTTAAAGTAATATACACTGCATGGTAAGTAAATTGCGCGCAAAAATACATCAGGGGTGGACCATTTGATAAAGGGGTGGGGTATCTGGAAGATTGATGAGGTACATTATCTTTTTTATCTGGTTAATTGTACATTCTTTTTTCCACCTCTCCCACCTTTTGTTTTTGTCAAACCTTCTCTGGTTGATTTTTTTATTGACATTTGTTTGGAATTTTTTGTCAAAATCTGTGAGGACCCCCAGGATATCAAATGGTCCACCCCTTTGTATTGACCATCTTTGCATGAGATACCTGATGGCAGGAAGTGTTTTAATTATTTAAAACCTTGATACTCTTAAACATTGTAAAATTTTTGAATATATTTGTTGGAAACCAAATCTGGTATATTTACCTCAGCCATGTTTTCTAATGATTTTTTCCGCATTTCAACACCAAATAGAGTTGACCATATCAAATGCTAACTAAATCGCCACATTATATACTCCTAGTTTCAGTAGGTATAAAATTAACAAAATAATCTTAAAAATAGAAAACGAAATATATCCCTTAAAATTGACAAAAGTTGTCCTAAAAATTCAACATTCCAGATTTCAACCTAATTTCAATATATCATATTAAGTAAACCCTAAGAACCTGTTTACTAAATATCTAAATCAGACTGGTAAATTTTGGGGAAAAAAATTTTTGACCAAAAATGAGAAAAGTTGCCCCCCAAAATACAAAATTGAAGATTTCATCGTAATTTCAATATATCATATTGATATAAAGCCTAGGAACCTGTACACTAAATATCTAAGCTACCAGATCAGTAGTTTTAAGAGAAATTTGCCAAAAAATTGCCGAAAAATAAAAAAATTGCCAGTTTCAATCCTAACTTCCATACATTATATCGAGATAAATCTTAGAAACCTGTATACCAAATATCAAAGCTATCAGAATAGTAGTTTTTGGATAAAAAAAATTTTGACCGAAAATTGGGGAAAATGCCCCAAAATTACAAATATGATAACATCAATAAAATTTGTACAGACTTGAGTGAGGTCACCCTGAGGAACATGAATATTAACTTTCAGAGCCAACAGATGAGCGATTTCACACAACAAGCTATTTTGACTAAAAATGGAAAAAAATACCCTAAAAATACAAACATGCAAATTTCACCCCAATTTGTGCACACTTAATTTAGAATCTGCATACTAAGTATCAACCGAGTCTGACCAATGCTTACTGACTTTTGGCCATTTGCAGGATTTTTCCTTTTTTCCCCCTCATTTGCATATTTTGGCACTGACACGTTCATTTGAACGAATTCACATCTCCCCCCCCCCCTGGGTGAACCTGTACACCAAATACTGAGACGGCAGCCGTTGTGGTTTAGGAGTTTTTGATCTGGACGGACATACATACATACATACATACATACATACATACATACATACATACATACATACATACATACATACATACATACATACATACATACATACATACATACATACATACATACATACATACATACATACATACATACATACATACATACATACATACATACATACATACATACATAGACAGACGCCATCTTGTCACCTGATAAGAATACTTCCCATTTGCATATATACATATGCATATATGGGAGCTTGTCTAGGTGAGATATACCCTTTAAATAAGTTATGATGAAATTGGTCTATTGTTGTTCGATACTCGTCATTCATCTAGCTATTTTTATGTTAGCCAGGCTGTCTTCCCTCACCCTAGAATGTCATTTTTCTCCTTCAGTCGAAAAGTTCAAGCAATAATCATCGCACTTGCTATACTTTTACGCAGAGATTTAAAACGGAATGCACGCCACATCATAGCAGAATATGGTATATTTGAGGGAAAGTTCTTAGGTTTCATAAGACTCCCTATCTTGATAAATTCATTTTCTTCATAGAATGAAACACGCTGACTCATTACACGTCAAACATAAAAAATAAAGTCTTTCAATATCAAAATATGGTCATAATACAGGAAATACGTTTTCAATTGATAAGACCCATGGCTATTGGTAAAAATGCGTTATGAGCAAATGAATTAGTGTTTTGCGAAATCTCTTTATCAGTAAAGTTTGTGTGAAGCCTGGGAGTAGGTCGTTATAATATATGACGTGCAAAATATGGATGAATAAGCAATTAATTGGTCACGTTAATCGGTAAGTTTTATCGATGTTAACTTATATATATCTTTAAATGTATTGAAGTCTGCATATGCTGTACTTTGGTGGCTACTTCACCAGCATACTCTTCCCCGCCTTCGAGTTTAGTGTATCAGATTTGACGTCAGAGTCTCTACATGGGCTTGGTCACTCATTTCATCCTCTTCAGGCAGTCAATGGGGTCAGGGTCAAACTCAAAGCCAGGCAGGGACAACGTGTGCCCAGCTGATCTCTCCTACTCGCAAACATGACTCGAAAGTTTGTCTGAGAAATTGAGTGGAGAAAATTTAGAGCCAAGAATGTTTTTCTCTGAACGGACGAGCCACAGCTTTCGGAAGCTTTTTGTGTAGAGTCAATGCTTCAAAACACTTGGTCTGCTTTAAATCACCGATAAACAAAATCAGCAATTGCTACCAATCAAATTATAACCATGCTGCGAGTACTTTTCTAAGCCATTCAATGTTATTCACTGTAAACATACCTCCTGTAAAACTAAGCCCATGAATACCTTATCTACTCCACGAGCTTTACAACAACCCCCACAAGTAGTAGACCGAACAAGTATTGCAAAAATTGAGAGTCCGAATATCTGTGCCAGAGGCGCATTTTATCTTAACCTTAAATTAATGTCCATTATCTAATCAAGACATTAAATAAAAAATACCGTCAAGGACAGTGTGCTCACATTCGGTTTGAATTGGTAAATTCAAGAAATATTTAAACCAGAAAAACAAGAACGACAAAAGCAAATAAGGTCTGCAACTTAGGCACTGGAGGTCATCTTTAGGAATATGCATATAAACTTCTATAGCAATGGGACAAGCAGATCCTAGATACATAAGCAAATGTCAACAAAAAAATTAGCCAGAGAAGCCTGACAAAAAGAAAAGGTGGGAGAGTGAGGAAAAAATAAAGAGTGGGAAAAAATGTACAAGGGATCTGGTAAAAAGTAATGCTACCTCATCAATCTTCTAGCCCCTACCCCCTCCTGAATATCAAATGTTCCACCCCTTACATAAGACCAGATGGCAGGAAATGTATTTACAACCTTCGGGATGTTTTAATTAATACTATGAGTGCTATCATTCGAATGTAAACAGCACTTAAATCAGTTACAGACAGTGAAATGCCTTCCACTGTTGGGGGAATTACCACATCTGGAATTATCCTGGATCCACATTTCTCATCAGTTCTTGTGTGTCTTACATGCAAAAGTTGCAAAAATTGGTTCGCAATGAAAAAAATTACCTCAGCTTCGTTTTCTGGATCAAATTTTACTACAAATTGATATTAAATATGACAAAATTATGTTCACAGCCTTCGAAACTCTCTCACAACATATCCTGGGTTGGTGTAGGTCATTTAAGGTCACAAACTGAGAAAATTACCTAAAATATAAAAATTTAGGGGTTTCCAAAAACTTTGAGCAGAAAATTTATCTCATAAGATCCCTCGGGACTTTTGTACCAAATTACAAAGCTATCAGACAAGTAATTTTGAGAACAAGTTTTCTTGACAAAAATGACAAAATTGTCTTAAACATACAAATTTGTATATTTCAGGACAATTTCAGCATATCTAAATATTGTCATCCCTGGACATCTGTACACCAAAATTAAAAGCTGTCTGTCCAGGGGCTTTAAAAAGAAAAAGTTTTTTAAGACTTTTTGACCAAAAATGACAAAAATTGCCCCAAAACAGTAACATTTCCAATTTTGTCGTAATTTCAACAGTTATAATGGTAACACCCTTGCAAACATCCAATCCAAATTTGAGAGCAATTGGGCTAGCGGTTTCAGAGAAGAATAAATTTTACTTAAAATGGGAAAAATAACCAAAAAATTCAGCAAAAATACAAAATTCGAGATATCTTTACGATATTCATAAAACTGATTTTGACCAACCTGAGGAACCTGTATACCAAATATTAAAGGTATCAGATAGTACTTTTTGAATAAAAAAAATTTTGACCAAAAATTTGGAAAATTGCCCCAATTACAAATATACAAATTTCAATTCAATTTGTATAAACTTGACTGAGGTCATCCTGAGGAACATGTATACCAACTTTCAAAGCAATCAGATGAGTGGTTTCAGAGAAAAACATTTTTTGACTAAAAACTTAAAAAGTTACCCCAAAAATAGAAACATGCAAATTTCATCCCAAATTTTAAACATCTAATTTAGAATACCTAAAGGAACCCGCACACAAAGTTTCGACCCAATCTAACCAACGCTTACAGAGTTTTAGCAATTTGCAGGTTTTTTTCTTTTTTCTCCTCATTTGCATATTTTTGACACTGACAAGTTCATTCGAAGAAATTCACTTTTCCATCCCTAGGTGCACCTGTACAGCAAATACTAAGACAGTAGGTGCTGTGGCTTAGGTGTTTTTGATGTGGACGGGCATACATACATACATACATACATACATACATACATACATACATACAGACATACATACATACATACATACATACATACATACATACATACATACAGACAGACAGACAGACAGACAGACATGCAAATCGGATGCAAATGAACTGATTCAGCTTATATGATAACCTCATATTGGTATACCAAGTGTGAGATAAAAAACTCGAATCTTACATTAAGATGCCTGTGATTCAGCGTTCAGACTTTGATAACCTTCAACAATGAAAACACACACACAGATCAGTGCTCACCTTTTTCAATGATTTTATTTATGCAAATGCGAAGTACATTAATCCAGCTTTCACGATACAAAAAAAAGTTTAATGAGGTCAAACTTTGACAATACAATTAAGGAGATATATTCAACATCTTAACGTTCTTTAAAGCGATGGTCACAGAATTAAATCAAAAAGAAACATCGGGGTACCTGAAAATTGCAGTAACATTTTCTGAAGAACATTCTTGCAAAAGTGTGTACAACAAAGTGAGTCCCTGTAATACGATTCAA
Organism: Ptychodera flava; assembly: GCF_041260155.1. Classification (NCBI taxonomy): domain Eukaryota; kingdom Metazoa; phylum Hemichordata; class Enteropneusta; family Ptychoderidae; genus Ptychodera; species Ptychodera flava. Next base: position 25,829,765 of record NC_091928.1, on the reverse strand, counting down.
ACTCAAACGTACTTGTGCGACAGAACAGAGCTTTCAAACTGCGGTCATAAACGTGTTAATATACACGTATCACGAACATAAATTCGCGATAATCGAAACTGCCACAAACAAAAATTAAAGAATTCTCCGACAGTCACTGCTTAAAATCACACCTCTGTCGTTCACATTCAGTAAACCTTTTGTTGGCGCTTAGCAACATGACTGCTGATATTGCATGTTGCCATTTTCAGAAGACAAATGGTGTATCGTATGTATATATCGGCTGTGTCTTATTAGAAACCAGACTGGCATAGGCCTTGAGATTTTGCACTGTTGTTCGCACTTCAACATAATGAAGCGCCCTCACATGTTCAGATATTATTGTAGTCAAACATGGCGTATTACTTTTGTTTTCATCATGTAGGTGTTTCAAATAAAATCTTCGATATTGATAGCAGGAAATTAGGTTGATATGCTCTGGCTGAATCTGTGGACATGTTTTTAACAACGTAAACTACTTTTCCTTGGTCATGAGCCATTTTACACGATAAAAATTCTACTGGCCACATCACGCTATTGGTCTCCACCGACAATTTACTAAATTAGGTATCAGTGATTTCCTAAACTTAGGCAAATCTTATTTATCGGTATCAGAGCACTACTCTTTGCACTAACTTTGGTCCGTGTGATAACACTAATTTGGATGAAAACACTTTCAAAAAATATACTTTTTCTCATAAAAAGAGAACAATCATGGTTTTGCATAGAGGTTAGAAAACAGAGTTAGAATAAAAGAACAATAAATTGACAATTGAAGATATTAAAAAAAACTGTACAGTATTTACAAACAAGACATGTATAAAACCTTCGTCGATATTGATGGACTTAAGGGGTTCCCCTGAATTATGAAGGGCTAGAGCTGCAGAGACACACTTATCATGTTGGAAGTAAGTTCATCCTTGTAGCTCCACTCACTGTTGATTTTGTTGTATTTTCTATATATGTTTCTCTGGTTGTCAAATACAGTTTCTTGATCTACTCTCAAAATCATGTCGAAATGAATAGTGTTAGTCTGGATAAGTCTTATGTCCAATGTAAACCTGAACTAGAATTGATTTGTCGACAATGAGGTTGCATATTGAAGGTGTTTGAAAGGCTAGTAATTTGTATTTCAAACATACTTTGGGAAGACTTGGAATACAATCTTATTGAGAAAAGTTAAAATACAATGAAATGTTCTAGATACTGTTGCCCTTTCATTTTCACAATAGGTAAAATAGATTTCTACAGTAATCCACAGTTTAATACCTATTTGGTTGTTGTCAGGTGATAGGTTTGTGTCGCAAAATGACAGTGTCATAAAACTTGTATCTTTAGTACAGTCACTTATATTTCAGCTATCACAACAAAATACAGAGTAACTGCGACCAATGAATTTTTCACATGTTTAGGGAAATCATAGATTTTACGTGTTTTGGGGAAAACCCTCTGCATGGTGGATGTAATTATTGCTGACAGTACATGTGCAGACGGTGAAGTATGGTTATATAGTTTCTGAACCAAGTCACCTCTATGAACTAACAACAAAATAATTGGCTAGTTACTCAGAAGATCCTCATATTAAGGCACAATTATCGTATTTGGTAGCTTCAGCAAGCATTGAGTCAAGAAAATACAGTATAATGCACATTACAATGGTTTCAAGATCCAAGAGATCGTAGTAAATGGTATACAATTATAGATTATCAATATCGTAAACAGCAACAATTAACGTTTAAGAGTAATAATGGCTAACATGCAAATTGTTGTACTCTGACCTGAGGATCCTCTTGAATACCTTGCTCCAATTATTCTTACATTTTGTGCCTTAAGTCCATCTCGCGACTGACGTCAGAACTCAATCACCAGGGGTGACTGTGGGGGCTATAAAACAGCAACCCACTCACATTGGATAAAGCTAAAAAATATAAAAAGAGAGAGAAGGCTACATTTTATGTGGTTTTATTACAAACATGATAAATCTAATCGTTATTTTGCTTATGTTTTTTTCTGAGCATGCATTTTCGTAAACAAAATGGGTATCGAATACCAGAAATATACATGTCCCTCAGAACTGTGAACTTTGAACTGCATGTGTCAAATATGGCGGCCGCTTAGGTTCGCGGCCTCGCTTTCATTATGAAGCAAAGTAATCAAAATATGATTGACTACCAAGTCTCGTAGAAAAGCTTGGTAAACTAACCCTGTGAGAATGGCTTTACAAAGATGGCTGATTTATCTTAAGCCAAAAATTTACATAAATATAAAAAAGACTCATTGAAAGCAACAAATTCTATCAGAAAACAGTTGAACATTTCATAAGTTCTGTTAGAACTTGTCAAACCACCATTGTGCAGGAAGTACATGTATTCAGAAAAGAATGTTTAAATAAAGTCTTAAAATTTCAAAAGTAACATTATTTTCCATATGCGCCAATCATATTAATGGTTGCAATTGTGTGGTGTTCTAATGCCGCACAGTGTTCTTTGGCCCGCAATCTCAGAGCTGCGATACTATTGCTACGCCTTTCCGTGTCATTCCCCATCTCGCCGCTGAGATTTTGTGAAGCCGGCACACCAGCAGTCGGTGAGGGCGCTAGGTGGTTTAAGTGATTAGCAGGGGTAGCAACTCCCATGAAACTCGGTAATGTTGTGTGTGGTGACATACATGATGTGTGAGGGTGACCCGCCGGTACCGCGTTCGCCACGTTGACATTGACGCTGCTTGCCATCGTTGACATTGGTGAGATTGCCGGCCATGGTGAACTTTGAACCTGAAATATAAGAACAGGGTCAATGTGTGTCAGTGAGTACATTAAAAGAGATGAATGGAAATGTATATTGAATACGGAATGAGGTAAAGCTTTCTGCCTATGTTACTGTGTTTACAATGTTTACAACTCATTTACAGGGGGACTAAGTGACACCTTTTCATGATACTTTGATATTTTTGATTGTGTGAGAAGTTACTTGATAAAATTAAACTGGCCGTAGGAAAATTTGGTTGTCGGCCAATGACCTGAAAAGAATGTCTCGAAATGACAAGTATTGTTTATTGTTACTGCCCTGAAAAGTAATTTTAGCGTATTAGCATATACCATCTGTTATCCAGATCTTGAATTTTCCATTAATGGCTAAATGTGATGATAAGGGGTCAGGAAAGCACTGTTTGCTGCATTTACTGAACTTGAAAAATATTTTGTTCCGGGGTCTAAAACTAAATGAAGATATGTCCATAAGTTGTAAGAACGGCTTAACAAAGTTTATAAATCAGGCTTTTGGGAGAGGTTATAGGTCTTCCGTTTCTAGTAAACGCGATATAATATAGGATTATTAACAATAGTGTTATTAGAGGTAAAACCTTGAACTCTAAATGTTAACCAATTGATTTTTCCGTCAAAACTCTATTAATAGTCACAGAATTAAAGAATACAATACAATATTTTCTGATCTTGATGATTAAATTAACATCTCAGAAAAATAAGATTTGGATAGCTGTACAATTATGCACAATATGCAATGTTAAATACACTATTCACTTCAACACAAAACAGAAAACATAACAATTGAATATTCCTCAAATCACTGCCTAATCTGCGCTAAACCCAGATTGGTATCATCTTGAACATTACGAGAAAGATTAACAGGCAGGGAGATGGAACATAGATGGGTTCAGAGAGAGAGAGAGAGAGAGAGAGAGAGAGAGAGAGAGAGGAGAGAGAGAGAGAGAGAAAGGGAGAGAGAAAGAGAGAGAGAGACAAAGAGAGAGAGCGAGAGAATGAGAGGGAAAGAGAGAGAGAGGATCACAGTCTGTTTTACCTGAGCATATCCCTCGGCTCTTGGTGTAAATGTCATGTCATAACCATTTCCGTTCATACCAGGAGGGCGCACCGGTAACTGTCCGAATCGTTCACGCTTTCGCCATTTCGCCCTCCTGTTTTGAAACCACACCTTTGACAGAAATAGTAGAGATACAACTTCATTAATTATATGCTACCACAGATCACTCCTTAACATAACGCTGTTATAAAGCACATCTAGAAATGAAAAGAACATTGTAGTGTTTTTTCATTTATATAAAGATTAACTTCTTTTTGTTTTAAGTTTGCGAATTCCACTTTTCATTGGCCTAGGCGACTCTGGCTGTGGCCGTACATTAGGTCACAGAGGTGTATATGTTACATCGGAAGATACGCGCGCCCTCTAGCGAGTGATCGAAATTTTTCCGCGGATGAATGGCGTAGTCTGCCGTGGAGGGTTGCTTCCAGCGCTTTTTTGTCTTCCGGTATCAATGATTTAAGTTTTATAACCCCGTCGTTAAAATGTTCCACTTTTCCTTCCCAGGTTTTGTCCCTTTCATTAAGCAAAAAAAAACCGGACGAGTTTTGCTCATGTATCCCTGTTGGTAGAACTCACTGAAGACGAACGTGTGCCAGAGCAAACCAATAGCAATACCATAAAATGATTTTTGCCTTCTTTGTGCAAGCGTAAGAAAGAAATATTGGCTGGACAGAATTTCAAATCGTGTCCAGGACGACAATGCCAGTCATACATATTGCCTGATATCATACGAGATGATTTCAAGAGGCAATAGCTGTAACTGTTCGTAAAAATTTTCCATTACATTTACCTCGTCAGCGAGAACATTTTTCTTTTTTTCTCTGTAGAGTGTGTTGAAATACAAATATAAGAACTTTTTTGTTGGAAAATGAATTCTAGTATGGATCCAAATTTACAAATTCAGTTTGGAACTACGACATTGGGAATTTACGAACTAATAGACGCTGTGATGAAAGGCCGAACACTGGGAATCCTAAAGGGACAGTTCTTTTTCGGCTTAATCTATGAGCATATTGACTAGCTGTAGCAAAACTTTCAAAGAAGAACAAAGGACTTTAATCTCATAAACAGTCATGTAAACAGCCACTAATGCGAGTACCAGGGTTGAGAACTGCCCCTTTAACTTATTCCATTTTGTGACGGTAGAGCAAGAAACAAATAGAGTGAAATGATGGGTAAGTACATGTACGTCAACGGCACAGCTAATGGGCTTGTGAAGCCTGGACCATTAATCAGTAATGTCTCCAGGGACATTAATATTGTTGTCGTAATATCTAACTGTCAATCACAAATATTTTTTTCTCTGGCATATTATAGTTTACACACCACAAGGGAGGTCCTGCGTGGCGGGCATACCCATCGGGTCACAGGTTATGGACCCCCTCGGGTGCAGGTTGGCACAAATTGTCCCTGCCTAATTTGTTTTTTTTGTTTGATAACACGGGGCTATGTTTAGGATACAATTTCCGTTGAGGAATTCAGTCCCATCTGTTAATTAAGGGTTGAACGCGATAGTCAATGTTTGACGTGCCAGTCACGTGACAAGATACCCAGGGGGGGGTCAAGTGCGAAGCAGAACTGATAGAGAGCTCTTTAGCAGCCACAAACAAACGGAAAAAGATCATAAGTTTATCGCTAAATGTTCTGTTGTGACTTGGGTGGCTATCCAAAGAACCTGACTCAAGAGCCCCATGATTATGAAGTTAATATTCAACTTATTCTCGAAGATATCGATTGGAAACGAACCAACGGCGTTGCCAATATAAAATTTCGCTGAGAAAGGTGCACGTGTCTGTAAAGTTCATTGTTTTAAGTGGTTAATTTCAATGATACACGCATTTTTCACATTACATTCTCTGCCCTGGTGAAGATCGGTGACGCACAGTACCATACCATCCATTGAGAATTTTGAATGTTAGTATTCAGTTATCAATGACAAGCCACGTCGAGGATCACACTGCTCTACACTAGTCTACACAATGACGCAAAGTGAGACCCAGTCGTTACAACTTATCGATAAGTATTTTACCATTCTCAGGCGATATATTCGTTTCAACCGGACTCGTTCTAACGGGTGGGACATCCAGCAAACTTTTACTGCAAGAGTGTACCGAGGACTAATTTTGGCACTTTACGGCTAATATGACGCACAGTACGATAAATGTTCTGTAGGTTCAGCGCAACCTAGACCTGAAGACACTTCTCCTCTGTATTCCCCTCCCACGGTTGTTGACATTCTTCAAGTGGTCGGGGGGGACGTGGCATCTTTCACTGGGCGACGAGGAGTTTTGTTTATTGCATTTCAATGATGGGTCACTGAAAAAATATATCCCAGCGAGGTGGAATTTCACACAAAAAAACGCAAGCTTCGCTCTTTCGCTCGGGTGATCAACTTCACAGCGGAGAGTCGTGGATAAGCTGACAGGAACATCATTGAATAGTACGCGGGGTTTGTGATGAAGTCGACGCTGTACGGTTGCAGAGATGTTATGAAACCCGACGGCCCGAGTCGCAGTTTAATTTGTACATAACAAGGTCGATGGGCGGTCAGAAAACAATCCCACTTCATAAAAACAGTTGCCAACATATCCGCTGGTGTGTGTGGGAGAGACAGGCGTAATACCCTGCCCTCGCGAGCTGCTGAAATTGCACTTATTTTCAGAACGCATTATTAGCAAGTCACAAAAACTCAGGCCGTCGCCAATTTCAATCGAATTAGGACGATTAAAATCGGATATTATTGTGGAATTGGAGCCGTCACCTCTACAGAGCCAGTACAACGCATGGGAACATTGCTATCTGACCGTGAAGTACGGACCCTTAAAACTTAAACGATTGTGTCTTTTGATTCCAATAATTTTATTTCTCTTGGTAAAACAAAATATTCTGTACGGTTGAAATGCCTAAGATTCAACAAAGTAATACAACCTGTATATATTAAGTGCCTAAAGTTATCGCTGACGACTAGCATCGTTGACGACTGCATGCTTTCTAGAATTAATTGTGAACAATAACAGGGAATATATTTGTACAAAATGCGGTGCGCTGCTGAGGCAGATACAATGGTATTTCAACATACTGATGAAGGACAGATATTCCCGATACTACTTTCTACAAGAAGACACGTACATTACGTTAAAATACAAAATATTGCCTCTTTAAAAATTGATTCGCATCCACCGGACGAGACACAGCGACACTGGGGGTTAGAGTGGACCGACTCGCACTTCGGTGCCCGGGACTTCGAAACTCGTTTTCGCAATCGAAACAATACCAATAAATGTCAACGAAAGAGAGCCATCAAAACGTCATCACATAAACATATCATCAATCATCTATCGAGTAGAGAGGGCGTTGATATAACTTACCAATGGATTATGTCACAACAAGTTTTGACAACGTGGTTAATCGCGTTGATAAACATGTTATCTTGGAAAGTTTCACTTCACTCAGATAAAGAGAGTCACTTAAAGAGCCAGTAGCTGTAAATTTTGGTGTATTGTAGCTCAATTCAAGTTCTTGTTCTACTCTCCGGAGAATGTTAAAACGCCTACTATTCAGCTTGTCTAAAGGTGTAAAACGCATTTCGTTGTTTACATTTGAATTCTAGTCCGAACCAGAATTTACAAGATACAATATCAATGAAATTACACATTTACTGACTCAGTTAATAATCTATAACTCAACGTGCTTTGGGGTGTAAAACAAGAAATTGTAGCCGACAATTACGAACGAAAATAACAGCAAATCATCCAAAGTTACTGTTTCTGGTCTTCCAACAAATTGAGAACGTTATTTGGGTGAGATATCCTGACAGGTGGGTTTTGTATCTTTGATTAGTTTTCTGAATTGATGGCGACGTGAAGACTGAAGTAATTATGTAAGAAATCGATGACGTAAATAAAGAGACTTAAGATCACTGAGACAAGCATCTGCATCATGATAAAATATCAAGACGATGATAATGAACTCTGACACTGAAACAAAGACCGTTGCACTTTAATATTGTCATGGATTGTTGGCTTTCCAGAGTCATCATCGCTTCCTTTTCGAATTATTTTTGGATATTTTTGTTCCACTCAACGACTACGCCGTGTTGTTCTACTTAATAATACATGCTTTATTTCCTGTCATCGCGTCTCTACTCGCTCCCTGCTTGAAGATAAGTGCAAACTAAGTGCTTCGATGACATAATTTATGGTACAAACCAGAAATTAGGTCGTCGGTTTATTTACATGATGTTATGTACATACGCAAATTTTGAGTAGAGCCCCGATGATTGATAATTCAGCGTGTTTTAGTAAGCAGAACAGCATATATACCTTCTCATGTGAAACCGATATAATTTGTTAAAAATACCGGCAACTTTTTCACTTCAAGTGTGTGATCGTCACCTCTGAATGATTCATAATCGTATTTTACTTCAAGTGTGTGATCGTCACCTATGAATGCTTCACCCGTCACAATATGAATGGTGGTACCAATCCGGGGGCGACAACAACTTGAAGATCACTGCGAGACGATATGGTCTGGGAGTAACTATGGCTTAATTTGTTAATTAATATGTGAAATACGTTGTCCATTGTAAGGTTTTGGCAACTTGATTTAATATTTTACCGCCGCTGCAAAGGATGCGCTGCTAATTACCCAACTTCGCTATCAGGGTGCCCGTTCGGGCAGAACCCTCCCAAACACAACATAACCATCCCATGCCACGTCACCTGAGCGATGAATTGCCCGGGGCAAAGGAAGCATGGAAAGCGGTTTTAAAGTTGCAAATTATCCAATGTTAGTACCGTCGTGAAAAAGTGTAAACTTTGATGCATTATTACGATAGTACATGTATTACGTACCACTACGACTACTAGTCTACTATTGCTACTTTTAAATTAGTTTTACCTGGACAACCATAAACATCGCATGGTCTTTCATTAATCCTCCTGTTAAAATTTTCTGTGTTTACTCATAGATATGAAATGGTTTTGTTTGTTTTGTTTGTTTGTTTACATTACCACAGTGGCAAGAAGGTATGGGTTTTTAGGAATGAAATGGTTTTGTTGATCCATTTGAAATATTTTAAAACCAAGATTTATTCCAGATTGAAACTTGAATTTGAGTATCATCATATCAGTGAAACTTAACTTGCTTTTAATATCCCTTGGGCCTTTGATATCATTCTTTGTGACACTCATGATGGCCAACTTAATGTTCATATCCAATGAACTGTTTCGTTTTTTGTTCATTGGTAATTTCAATCAGTTTGTGATACGGTTTTCTTGTTGATGTTTTCTCTTTTGTGTTTCGTGTAGTTTTCTGTTTAATACCGACCATCACCGTTTAGTAGTGATTTTATAATATTTCATTAATTTATTTATTTTCTCATCTTTTCACTGCTTCCTAGCAATGTAAATGTTTTCCTTTCAGTTCTCCTTTTAGTCTTAGCATGTAAATAGGGACCAATGTGAAATAAAGATGGCTGAAAAACTATTACTGCACTACTATCCATTACTACTAGTACTATAGTACTACTGCTTCTAGTTTATTCCTGGTTTTATTCGTCATTTATCTCAGAATAGGTAACAGCCGTTTACATGATAAAAATAATTGCAGAGAAGAAAATACACCATCATATGTTTTGTTCATTTCGGTCAATTTTGGATGCTGAGCTGATCAGGGAAAAATTCCATGGCAATACTGACAACGATAAAAACGTTCGACGTTGCTATGCTGTGAAGTGAATTATTCCGGATCAGGTGTTTTACGTGAAGTCATCTATCGCAATCGGAGACAGGGTTCATTACTCTCAGGGACATTGCAGGATCTCGTCGCCCTCCCGACATGAAACCCGAGCAGTCAGGCGACCCCCCTCCGACGATCGCTTGGAGTGGGTGCGGAAGTATTTGTCACGATCATGGGCGAAAGTTTTTCGAACGTTCGCACGTTCAGTGACAAGGGGGCGCCGCGGGCTGCGGGGGCCCGTCACTGCTCTGATTGAAAAACAACGCGTACTTCACTCCAAAACGTGCATCTGCTGGATTCTCCCCCGCATGATTTATCGAAGGCGACATTAAAGGCTGAATTGGGGCTATTTAAGTTCAATAAATTCCACTCAGGGCAATTGACATCTGACTCCATCCCCATAATTAATCTTGGCGGACATTATCGGCGTAAATGGGCACCGCTAGGAATCTCCTTCCTTCTCGATCAAAAGTAACAATTTAAAAAGCACCGGGGACGGATTTAGGGGCTTTGAAACATCTGTTGGAATGTTTTCACTTATCCAGGGAAATTGCTGATAATTATCACTTTACTATCCGTCGATAAATGCTAAGGAGGCTGGAAGTAGAGCACTGAGTCCCCAGCGGACGAAATGTGAGCGAATTCCGACGGTTCTTCAACGACTGGAGTGAAGTGTCATTGCCGCAAGGGGGATACTGTGAAGTCACCCCTAGCGTGACACTCCGGTCCATAAATTTTGACAACCGCCGTGAATGAAATATTTTCCATTCAGAAATGTTGACATTTTCCCCCGTGATGAGAGATGGGCCGGCCAGGCTGACGTCGCCGGAGAACGTGCTTATATGCTCTGAGAAAGCAATTATGTACCGTAGTAGCGTCAGATATTACCAAACTATGAACTTAAGCCAGTAACTTATAGATTTGGCTCAAATTCGTGGATGACGCGTTTCAGTTTCTTAAACAACTTCTAATTGTTTCCCCCTTATAAATATAATCATGTGATGAGTATAAAAGGTATTTTCTCTGCTGTACTTTGAATTTCTGTGATCGTGGGTACAATGTCGGCCAACTGATCAACTCCACATGGCAAAATTTTCCATGAAATGTGTCTAATTAGATTAAAGCTAGTTTAAAGCTTCCTTTAGCAGCTACTTCAAAACCCGTGACGAGATGCCTGGTCGATAACCCGTCAACACAGCCTGTATCTTGTCCTTGACGATTGAATTTTATGGTATCCATCAAATTTGTCTGATATAACAACGCATATTTTATATAATGCGTTGTTTTGTCATCACTCCTATTTTGTATTTACTTTAGGAAGACGAAACAGAAAGTTACGACTACTAGTATCTTTAAAAGCCTTTGCATTTTCTTATAAAAAATAGATACCATCCAATCTTTGGAGAGATGTTTTGGCATCCCTTATTGTCTTTGAAAATGCCAATACTGCAATCCTAGGTTATGGCTTTGGTTTACTTGATTCAGGCGGCGGCCATATTTCGGTTGCATCTCGAAAATTACCAAGTTGTTAAAATCTAAGTCGTAACTTCATCACCAATGATTGAAAAGCGTTCTGTGGTCACGTTTTGGTAAGCATTTTTCATACTTTGTTTTTGGTTTCAAACAATGTTATCGGGAAAATACAAAATGATACAGCTGATGTGGCTCAGCTTAAGGTAGAACGCGCCTCGGGGAAACTAATTTGGACTCTCAAACGTTTACAATGCTTTTCTGATCTACCACTTGAGGGGGTTCATTTTAAAGCTCTTGGTGTAAGAAAACTTTTCACCGGCTTAGGTTTTCGAAATTCGAAAAAATTTACTTTTCTCCATAGAGTAAACACAGGATGGCAGCCATTTTGAATTTTAAATATCGGTAAATCTTGAGTAATTTGTTTCTCTTGTGCTACAATTTGCACGGTGACCCCCGATTTTCATTCTTGATTTTGAAAGAGAATAGTTGAAAGATTCCTCCAGGAAAGTTTGGGCAAAAGTTTCAGTCTTTCACTTTCGAGGCGCGAACTACCTTAAGGGAACAGCGATGAGACTGTTGGGTAGAAAACGATAGCAGCAGATTTACATAAGTATTGCAAATATCCACTGACAAGTGGTCTACTTAGTCTGTATAATGCCCCTATTCTTGAAATAGATGTATAAATGTGCGCGTAAATCGAAATATCATCATTACAGCCGTATGATGGCCTACGATCCAATAACACTAAAACTACCGCTGACGAAGATGGGATTGTAACAACTAGCAGTTGTGTCCGACATCAAAATGACTAAAACGTTCTATTCCGCCCATGGGAAATCTGACGATTTTTGATCCTTCGCGGAATTATTCCGTTTCGCCTTAGCACGTGCTTGGAGCTTCTCTCGTTTGGTAAGGCAGCTGGTAAGCTAATTTTGCTGATTTACGGCACTATCGGCCAGCTTGGCTCAATTAATCATTCGGCGGCGAACAAATTAAAATAACAGATGTTGAGTATTGTCGTCTACAATTTCAGATTTCAGTCACACGGTTGGCAGGAGGAGAGAGCTCACTCCCGACTTCAGATGTCATTGTCAAAACATCCATTTCTATTTGTATTAGAGGCTGTGAGAATATGCCCTCCTTCAAGGCTCGGCTCGCCCCGCAAAATTGTTGGAATTTATCCTCGTCCTTAGGCTCGTCCACGGATGTCTTTTTTGTGGCGTGGATCCCGCTATTAAAGGCGTCCGAAGAGATGAATCCGAAAATGTGGAACATTTCAGTGACACCACAATCTCATTAAAATCTGTCTTTAAGTCATTAAGCTAAACAAGTTCACTTATACTAATAAAACGAACTTAACTTTAACTATCTCACTGACTGACGTATCATGATATTGTATGTCTGTGCCTCACAGTGTCAATATCTTCTTGGCTGCTTTCAACGTGTTGCATGCAGCCTTCAGTGATTCACGCTCCTATACAGAATCACGCCCCTTTCCCTTCCAGTTTTAGGATTTTCAAAGAGATCGCTATCCATGCGTTCAGTTTAGTGTCTTCCCAGCCAAAACTTGTTTGCCATAGCTTTCCACATTCAGCATTTTTCTTTTTCTCAGCCCAAGCAGAACTTGCCAAACGGGTCTATGATATTGTATCTCTGTCTGTCTGGGTGCCTCTGCCCTCACAATGACATACAGGAAATTACCAATTGCCGCTGTAACCCCAGAGCAACTCACACTTTCCTTGATGGCGCGATATTGACGTGTGACCAATATTTGCATTAGGAGAGACCGCCGAACGACAGAGACAAAATTTGCGGATGTTCAAAATCTATGCAAAATTTTCCCCACGTCACATCAAGTATTAAAATTAAAGCGGGTCATTTATGGAACGAAAGTTAGATTAACGTAAATGGATTTTTGAATGCAGAAAAAACACAAAAATGTCGTCAGTCATACGTATCGAGGTTGGCCGTATCGACTAGTCAGAAGTTTCAATGGTGAAGAATCTTTCTCAGTCCGTGGTCCGATCCGCCAAGAGTGAATCAACACTTTGGCATTTCCCGCTCAATTTAAGTTATAGGACGCAGTTACTTTGTTCTAGACTGTAATCAGCAGCTATCGTTAGAGATTTATGGAAGTGTGTCTCCAATTATGTTACATTAGCGTTATTGAATTAGCACACTCTACGCTATTTGCATGTATCAGCCGGTAGTTAGTACAATATAGGACGATCGACTACAGTCATACGTATCTCACCGCCATTTTTCTGCCCTTTCCGAAACGAAAATTTTGGCAGACGAGAAAGGCGCAGAATTTTCCAGACCACGTCTTACAGGCCTTTAATCTAGACTGACTGTTGATTTTCGATTCAGATCGACTGTGTGTTATGTGTTTCGGCTAGGATGGGACCGAGAAAGTTAGAAGTCACAGTGAACAAATAGGCGTGTCGCTCAAATTCTGCGATTAACGGTTTGTGAAGGAACGATGCGATGAAAAACGTAAAAATTATGGCAAAGGCAAGGATGGCTGGGCGTTCCGGTCCGACTTCAGAGAATCACAAATACTTGCATCAAATATGAAAATCGGTAACAGGAGTTGTGACCAACGACTGCCCTTAAGGACGAGGGCGCTCCTACATTTCCCGCGTAAATTTTACTCTTGCAGACGATTCAAGTCACCAGAAGCAGCCATTTTGGTCGACCTTTTTATTGGAAACTAAGTTACGACTTATTTTTTATAAGTTGAAACTGCTTGATTTCCTTTCTTTGAACTCTTTCCGGTAACGACGTTCGCTGCTCATTAACATCCGGTAGCAAGCCATGTCTGCACGAAATTCAATATTGTGCAGTAGTTTCGGCGCCAATTTGCAGTCGGAATGAACATGTGTTCAGTTTGCAAAATTTGAGATATGTTACCATTAAAGTTGACGAATGTTTATGACGCTACCCCGACCTCTGCGAAACACAAGAATTTGACAATAAAAGTTTTAACATCAGTCAATTATACGTATTGTAACGATTTTATATCCACACAGTAGGTTTTTTAGGAACACTGCAGCGGCTTTCGAAGCATCACTAAGTTTTAATAGCAGTACTTTACCTTGTCTGCTTATGTCAAAGCTAGCAAGTGCAATGCGCGAACTGAACACGTGAATAACAGTGCGTTTTGAAAGTCTCTCTCTCCATGGTCTACATGCACACCTTTCACTGTAGACCGTTCTCACGACAAGTATTTCAATTCGTTTAGCCTAATGCGCAATGGGACAGCCACAGCGCTACGAGCGCAATGAACCATAGACTACCTCGGGGTGTTTATAAACTGTAGCTATGATGGTGTTACTGTTTAATCCGTGTATGCGTATAGAGCCTGGGGCTCAGAATTGATGTACACATATGGCTGGGGCAGATCGAGCAGACTTTACCATGTGTTGTAGCTGTGCTCTGTCTGCGGAAGACGGCTGGTCAGCATGACCATGGTTGACTTAAACCCCTTTGAAGTACCACCGGTTGGCAGTCTAACAGCGACGCTGAAAAACATATTTTTATCGAATTATCAGCGATTACATTCAAAGGTATTCAAACTTTCGAAAGAGAAAGAGATTATTTTGCCTTTTTGCACTTAAAAATTTACCTGTAACCGATTTTTTTTTATTTGAGGCTGCCAATTTTTGTGCTCTGAGAGTTTTGGCGGGAAAGACTACTGTGAAATGATACACGAACGATCCTGATTACAGTCCCTCACAGTAATTGAATTCGTGTCTGCAATATAGCGTTGCCTGTAAGCGAGATGGTACGGCGTTACCCTTGACGTTTTTAACGAAGTAAATCCACCAACCGCGATCAAAATCGAGAAAATCGACGCAAAAACTAAAACACGAAGTGTCCGACATTTTCTTTGGTGGGATGGGACGGAAGACAGAGCCAAACTCGCCAATGATGACACCGATGCAGGAATCACCATCAGCGAGTCAGTTTTCTTTCATCACAAACCATTTATGTTACTCCAGAGAGTCGACTTTCATTTCGGTGCTATGCTCCCCACTCTAATAACACTTCCTTCAAACCATATGGAGATCACTGGCGAGTCAAATGTACTTAACCCCTTGTTTGATTGAATAAGCACTTGGTACACGTATACGACTCATGCTACTAATTTGACAAGAGAAAGACGGGCCAGTATATTTACTTGCTCGCTCTAGGGGAAGATCTTGTGGGATACATTAAGATTTTGATGAGATCGCAGAGAGCTTTGAAAGTATGTCAGAAGCACATCCTAATTTTTGCCAAGCTTGGGCGAGTGTTTACACATGAATGTATTGATAACGGTCGTGTACTGTACTTGAGTGCTTATCTGTAAGTAAATACGTGTATTTGACTGTCTGTCTGTCTGTCTGTCTTTCTGTCCCCCCGTCCGTCTGCATTTGGTTGAGTTTCCGTCTTACCATCATTTTGGCGGGAAATCACGAATCATGTCAAGACGATAGACGAAATAAGGGCTAGAAGGGAACGTGGTGCCTGAAGAAATATACACATTGTCTGAACTAATTTTCAATACTAGTCAAGCTATAGAAAGTTCAAGAGGAACTGATGACATTTAAATTGATGGCTCTCGTTCACAGGTCGTTCTGACAAGATAATTTGCACTTGGAAAGAGGTCAAAACTGGAAAATCTGCAAGTGCCGTCACTGTAATTGTTTTCGGCGGGAATATACGAGCCAAGAAGCAAAGCCTAACTGTATTCCACATCCCGGGGCATCAAAGCTTGAAAAGCTCTCCATTGAATAACACGTCGGGGGTCGAGGTGGAGACTTATTTTCCCTCTACGAGCTAATTAGATCAAGAAAAACAAACATACAATAATTTAGAGTAAACCTCACATTTCATACGCGATTTATCGTTTCAGGGTCGAGCTGTCTCGCTGATATCAATCGCGGGTCATTCACAGCGTTACAAATTACAATGGAGTTGCTTTATCATGGCGTAGGCTGTAAGTGAAGACATCCGTTCAACACCCAGTGTTAATTTGTTTACCGAGATATCAAAATAATCTCTGACGATAGTCCTTGAAGCGGACAGCCAACTGGCAAGCTCGGTACGTGGCTTGTGGTCAAGTTACGCATCAGTGTAAGGCAAGCTGACAAGTGGGGGCTGGAGTTTAGATTAGCAGTAAGATTCTTGACCCTTGGCCATGTGGGAATGACGATGACTGTGAGCGTGAACAGAAAGGGTGAGGCAATGGACGAGACAGTAGAAAGTTTGGAATCTCTAGTGTGTGCGTGCATATTTACATATGAATGAACGCATGTATGTATGTATGTATGTATGTATGTATGTATGTATGTATGTATGTATGTATGTATGTATGTATGTATGTATGTATGTATGTATGTATGTATGTATGTATGTATGTATGTATGTAGCCTATGTGTGTATGTGTAGATGTATGTGTAGATGTATGTATGTATGTGTGTATCTATGTATCTATGTATAGTACCAGTCTACTATTGTGTATGTTTATTGGTGCCCATATCGATGCCTACATCTATCTAGTCTAAGGGATACATACATTTTGAAATGACCAACTATAATACCCGTGTCAGAGTTAAGCCTCGTAAGCTTATTGAGAGAAACAATCGGCACGCACAGTACAAAAGGATAATATAAATAACAGGACATACATATATATATATATATATAATATATATATATATATATATATATTATATATATATATATATATATATATATATATATATAGAGAGAGAGAGAGAGAGAGAGAGAGAGAGAGAGAGAGAGAGAGAGAGATAAAAGTTATAAATCTTATCAATGCGTCAAAGATATGCGATCATCTGACGTTTGCAATGATGCTAAGACTTAGTGATTCCTTGTGATCGAGGGTCGTCACTTCTAAATATTAAAACTATTAAATATTCATTTATTTGCCCATGTACTTCAGAGACAAAGTACGACATAGGAGGCAAAATGCTAGCTGCAAACCTCTCTTCCACCTGCACCATGATGGAAAAACTTGCTTCCTTCATTTCTCTAGGGAAAATTCTCTGCCGAGTGAGCAGATGGTCGCCAGTTTCTTTTTTGCTGTCGTTGAAATCCACATGAAAGCTCCCCCAGATGTAGAAAAACTTGACCGATTTGCACCCCAAGTGAACTAATAAACTTGTAAGACATTCTGGATAAAATCTGTACATGTACATGTGGCTGGCGCTGCACTGCGAAAGAGAGCGCTAGGGTTGGGAGATATCCTACGCCGTATCAAACTGAATTAACAAGCTTACTTCATATCAATGGGGTATTTATGATACCAGATCTCCTTACAATTTGCTCTTGATTAGCGGCGTTTAATGGCTTGCCTCGTCATGTCAACTTCGTTGTGAGGCATTTTCTCCTCACCGTTCAAAGAAAAACAAATTAGCGAGGGATGACTTGGCAGGGCCGGGCTGTCCACAGACACCACCGTTGACCAGTGACCACGGTGGCGGTAATCACCTTTTATATTAATCTATCACAATTAGCACGCCCTTTTGTTTGACTCTGCTGGGCCTGACTGAACGCAAATGATCTCGTTAATATCTGTCCACGTAGTCGGTGTCCCGTGTCAACATCACTTCAACGTGTTTAATTGGATGTTTTATCCAAAATTATCTTTTTATTTGGGCCGTGTTACCGGGAGCAGGATTGACTTTGAAACCACTGTTACTGATGTTCGCAGTGGATATTTGTGGAGCGATGTCTTCAGAGTCTAGCACTTACAGCGAGATGTATATTCGTTGTACTTGTTGTTTATGTAACTCTGAGGCGCCAGCATATGCTCTCTCTCTCTCTCTCTCTCTCTCTCTCTCTCTCTCTCTCTCTCTCTCTCTCTCTCTCTCTCTCTCTCTCTCTCTCTCTCTCTCACACACACAAACACGTTTTCAAATTCCTGCCATACACAGGGATTGTATGTGACATGATCACAATTCGCCTGCACATGTACTATGAGTATGACAGCTGGGCACTGCCGCTGCACGTTAATCTCAATTACTTATCTAATTTAATTCCTCGATAAATTGGTTATTTGTTTTAATAAGTATCTCGTGTTTACGCAACGTTAACGACGTTCCGAGCAATTCCTCTGAACCGGGGCCAAAATTAAGTGAATCGATGATTTCGTCGCCATCTTGGGCGAACAATTTTGTTGAATCATAGAACGACGTCCGAACGCAGGCCTAGGTAAGAAATATTAGCAAAGCGTACGGTCCATATCGTCAGGATGGAATTCTAGATAGCTAAGCTACGAAGTCCCACCTATGAGATGTAAAACACAGATAGTTGATGACAAAATCTAGGTTGTCAAGACGCAATTTTGACGATTTTTCCCGTCATACATGCCGTTTCAACATGGCGGCCTAGGATAACGTCGATGCGAAGGCAGCAGTCGTGGTAAGTTTTTACCGTTATTTTTAGTTTTGAAGTGAGAAATCGTGAAAAAATGTATCGCCTTCCGGGTCAAATATCATGGAAAATGCCCTCGTGAAGTATTTTTGTCGAACGTTTGGTATTTTTAGATAAGATAGATGTTAATTGCGGACTGCTGTGGGTCTGCTAAGCTGATCTGTGCGATATCCATAGAAAACCACGTGCGTATCAGTACAAGTATGGTACACGGTATGGTGCAGTGCAGTGCAATTTAAGATCTCAACTCGTTGACTTGGTCGTATACAACATGCGACTTCTACCATCTGATCTTTGAGATTACCGTATGTGCAGGGTCTAGCTTATTAAATGGTACTCATGCAAAGTTTGCTCTATTTCCTATTAGTATTTGCAAAATCGCACAGATCTGCTGGTAGACCCACAGCAGTCCGCAATTAACATCTATCTTCTCTAAAAATACCAAACGTTCGACAAAAATACTTCACGAGGGCATTTTCCATGATATTTGACCCGGAAGGCGATACATTTTTTTACGATTTCTCACTTCAAAACTAAAAATAACGGTAAAAACTTACCACGACTGCTGCCTTCGCATCGACGTTATCTTAGGCCGCCATGTTGAAACGGCATGTATGACGGGAAAAATCGTCAAAATTGCGTCTTGACAACCTAGATTTTGTCATCAACTATCTGTGTTTTACATCTCATAGGTGGGACTTCGTAGCTTAGCTATCTAGAATTCCATCCTGACGATATGGACCGTACGCTTTGCTAATATTCTTACCTAGGCCTGGAACGAGTTCACTTGATTAAATTACATGGTATCGGTGACCATTCTCGCTAAGATGCTATATTTACGCGCTAACTTCATCGGACCAATATTATCTGACATTTTTTAGATGGTTTTTAATCTGGTCGAGTTAAATTTTCGTTATCCGAGGCACTCGTCGCGCGGTATGGTGCTATAAAATGCTCTGTTCACTTGTAATTACATGGGTCATTTCGCGCGTTACTGAACGCCAGTTATTTAATTCACTTTCGAATAATAAAGATCGCAGCAGTCAGTGTGGCTAATCAAATAGCCAAAGTTCTTTTTAAAATTAACTGTCTGATCCAAATAGTCCAACTATGCGCCCATCTGACAATGTTTGCCTAGCCTCTTGATTCAAAGTGTAATCAGAAGATGTTCGGTTCACTTCGCGGGGGAGGGGACGT
The DNA here is from genome assembly GCF_041260155.1 of Ptychodera flava. NCBI lineage: Eukaryota > Metazoa > Hemichordata > Enteropneusta > Ptychoderidae > Ptychodera > Ptychodera flava. Next base: position 25,810,053 of record NC_091928.1, on the reverse strand, counting down.
GTAGCAACCATCTCCCCGTCCTCTGCCCCTGCGTTCTATCACACTACCATGGCAACGGGGCTATTCAGAAAGTCGGGCAGAAAACGAAGTCCCCGCATTCAGCCATTGAAGGGTTTCTGAAGCTGACTAAATCTACGGCGCTAACTGGGCAAAAGGGCGCCAAATCGCGGCAGTTGAAAATGACTTATGACATCCAAAACTTCGCTGCATTATTGACTGACAGCGAGCGATTTGTCGCGCCACAAGGGTAAAATATTACCAGTAGCTGGTCCGCATATTTCACAATTGGTGATCAAAATGTTTGCGAAAGGAATTATATTATATTTATGATTTAATCCTTTAAGAATGGGGAAAGAATGCGTGGTACCCACAGCAAGTGATTACGCCGCCAACACTTACTAGAAGTGACAGCATTCCCGTGTGGCGCTGAAAACATTGTCTAGAATTGAGCTGTTTGATCTTCAAACCCAATATTTAGTCAGTTGTAGCTCCATAAGCTGTACATTTTGATAAATTTTCCACTATTCTTGATGTGTTCATAAACAGAGTTTCTCGTTGTACTCCAAAAAATCTTCAAGTTGTCGAAAATTGTTGGTGTTCAATCAACTTCATGCATCGCCTGTATATTGTGCCAATGTCATAACTGTATTCTTGTCCTGACTAGAATTCATATGTCAAAAATGAAATCACATTTTTCACCAAAAATCGTTGCCTTTGCACTGTTAATCCTCTGTAGTCCATCAAGATACTTTATGGAGAAGAACTAGTCAACGCACAACGAGAAATCTCTTGAAATTGGTCGGAAGCGTTCGGGTCCATCCGGACTATCATCTTTGATTGTCGTTTAACCGATAGAATGAAGAAACTATACCTTTGTTGATGCGATACCTGACAAATGACAGCACGAATTATTAAGCCGGCCGTTACGCTGGTTTTCGCAGCTTGTCAAGATATTACCCAACCTTAATCCACTTGTGTCAAAGCGGCATATCGAGTGGAAAAATGGAAAGCCCCACTGCCTCTTATCAGATACGCCACGTTAGGGTAAAACGCACGTTGACACGGACAGCTGTCGATCATGCTCAAGTTTTTCTCAAGAAAGATTTAGAACATTCTATTCGGAGTCAAGAATGAAAATCAGGGGTAAAGTTTGCGATCATTAGAAAACAGATCTTTCCTACAAGTCACCTTGTAAAGACCTGAAATATAAAATGTCCTGTATACACTACCCTTGTTAACTCTGACTTTCAAAGTTTGATTTTCACAAAAATGAAACCAAAGACAGAGAATATTTCGTTGGCTTCGCAATTACGCTTGTAAATGAATATTAACAGTAGACTAGAAAGGAATTGTAAATATTTGAGTTTCAAATTCGTCCCCAAATCATGTTCTATGTAGAAACGATGCCATTAGATATTTGCTGATCACTGAATACATTACTGTGAGACTCGTACGTCATTACATTTTCTCCTACATAGGTGCGTCACACAAAAAAAGTTTCGCAACAACTTGAGCATGGCATGAGTTAGATATCGTATAGGCCAAATTAAAGGGTCATTACTGTAACGTTTGATGATGTATCCACTACTTTCAATCTGTATGCTACTCCCCAAAACATGTTGCAACACTCACCATGTAGCTTGTCAACATAGCGTTTTTACTTGTAAAGTGCGCTGTTATTGTTTACATTTGGTTTGTAAGTCCGTGCCAGAAATCACTTGTCAACAATAAAAATGCAGTCTACACATGAGCAGGCTGAGTTGACAAGCTGAATATTGAGTCTATCAACATACTGTGAGTAGAAGAAAACGAAACTGATGTTGACATAAACAACAAAAAAAGTGGGAAAGAAAACATCAGTACAGCTAATGGCCCTTTAATGTTAACAGTAATAGACTCGATGGGCGGAGTTGCCTTCCTTTCATGCGGTTCTGGAGAAATCTAAATCAACACAATGACAGCGCACGTTTTGCATCACTTATACAAAATGTCATAGATCGGGAACAAAACTTATCTTTCTTGACAAAATGTCAAAGAGACGAATTGCATTTTCCTATATTTCTATTTTTAAACACACTGGCCTGCTACAACTGCGTCTTTCATTAACGATGGAGCAATGTCAATGTCAAGCAATTCGTTAATCGATAATTCGGTTTTCCCCTTGTCTTCGCAACAACTTTAAGGTGGCGTGGCGCTTTAACTAACACTCTTTTTCAAAGCAATATTTCTCATCAAAGATGACATGAAAACCTCCTCATACTATATATTTTCAAAAATCTAAAGTTTTGTATGGTAGCAATAGTTTCCTCGAAGAACGGAAAGTGCATATTTTGAATAGAAAATCTCGATTTTGATATTAATGATTGTATAATTTAAAAGTAGAATATATATGTAGGAAATTTTGTTATGCATTATATTCCTATTCTTAAATGGCAACTGTTGAAAGACTGACATTCCAAAAAAGTGATTTAAATCATGATAAGCAAAATTGAAGTGACCCTCATTGCAAATTTAAATACTTCATTGCCAAACAAAATTGTCATTTTGTTAAATACTATTTACAAAACATAAAATTTCACAAAATTCGACCCCAGAGTGGAGTTAATTCGGGTTTTTTTTGGGTTTTTTTTGTTTTTTGTTTTTTTAAATGTTGAAATCGGGAGAAAAATGAGGGCAGGAAATAGGATTGTTTGCATAAACGTACAAAAATTGACACTTCTTTCTCACCCGCCTTATGACTGATTGTCATGCTTATCAGAATCCTGGCATTACCAATGATGAGCATTTCATGAATCTTGAAAGGTTGCAAAAGAATGATTTTAAGTTAAATAGGCTGTTTTCATGCGCAACGCGACCTTAACAACACAGAATACGAGTTTCTGTCGAGGAACGCTAAAAATGTGACCATTTTGGTTGTAAAATGGTAAATATGAATAATGGATTTCCCCAATGTTGATTTGGCGAGAAAAAATTCTACGATTCCTGTGGCTTCCGTCTATCTAAAGGTATACAGCTTAGAGTATACTGGTTTATCTGTGGAAGATGCCTCCATACACGTTTGGCTCGATTCGATGAGACCGTTACACACTAGTAACGTCGTGCTCTGCTGAAACGACATACCCAGTGGAAATAAACCAACGACCCTGATGTCGGCTACATTTTGCATTATCAAACGCGAGAATAAAAGTGAAATGCGTGTAGACAGGTGTAGAGGACGAGGATGGGTGGAAGAACGAGGAATTGTTTAAAGGGCCAGTAGTTGTAAACCTTTCATGATTTTGTCACTATTTTAGGGTTTCAATGTCTTCTACACAGATTCTTCTTCTTCTCACCCTAAGTATGTTGAGATCACAGTATCTAGCTTGTCAACTCAGCCTGTACATGTGTAGACTGCACTGTTATTGTTGACTGGTGAATCCTGGTCCGGACTTAAAAGAATAAACTTCCACAATGCATTTTCTATGTACAGAAACTATGTTGACAAGCTGAATAATTGACGATATAAGATGCCTTGGGGAGTATTACAAGAACTTTCAACCAACCATAGAGAAACATAGGTAGAGTGGCAACGGGTATTGTTCAAGGCGTGGAGCGGTTACGTAACCCATCCATGTTCGCCTGGCCTCAGGTTGCTCTCGCCTCTCTTTTCCAAAGAGTGCCGACCATGAATCCTTCGGTAATTTTCGGATTTTCGATAATTGTTAAGCGAAAGTATGTTCTGCAAAGTTTGTGTTGTTGTTGTCGTGTGGTGCTTAGCAGAATTGACGTGCTGGCGAAAACGGGAGTGTATTGAGCTTCAGGAAAATGAGTTTTGCCGTTTTAAAAATTCCTCTCATATTTTTATGAATATATAATGAGTGTGTTTGAACCAAATTTGAAAGTCTTTTATCGATACTGTCTGGTTTTACTCAATGGTTTACGGTCAGTCATACCCTCTTTTACACGTGCGTCAAGGAAGGACATGTTTATGAAACTGCTGGCGTGTTATGTTTTGACTGGCGTGAAGCAGTGTTTCTGGCCTGAGAGCTCACAAAGTAACTATGGTTGCTACGCGACTGGCAGTACGATGCCATCTCGTCGTATTTTTCGCAAAATCTCGTGTAATTATCAACCACAAACAAAGCCTCCAAAAAGTTTAACACCTTTGGAGCTCAGTTTAATATGAAAAGCCAATAGTCTACTGAGACGACCATGGAACAAAAGGCATGCAAGCGTTGCGACTCTGCCTATGTTTCTCTGTGAACCAACGTACGAAACGAAATTGGTGAAAAGCTAATCAAACATTACGGCTACTGGCACTTTAGGAGAATTAAATGTAATATGTATAGGGTCGGGCGAGCAAACAGACTCGAGGGAACACAAGCTGTGATTTGGGAAGACAGGCACCGTACAACACATGTCTACATGCACAAATCAGTCACGTACAGTGACCGTAGCCCGAAGCCTGGAAGGAGAACGAAAAACATCCGCCCTCATTGCAATCCCAATACCATACAGCCCATAAAACTAATAGCGGAAATACTCCAATTTTAAGCATTAACTTTTATGGTACGCCAGCCTCATCGAAAAACGGCCACGCGAGCATTTCAATTTTGTGGGATACTGGTTAATCCATTAACTCAGTCACCCCACTTCCTGAGGGGGCAAAGCACCAGAGTCTGCAAAAAAACAATGCGGGTCACTCCTCCATCCAAAAAACTTCTGGACAAAACGTTTGAACTTTTGACGACATTTTGATCTTGGAGACAACCGATATCGGATGACCATCTATGGCGTTGATGAATGTCATTACTTTTTAAGTACCGAAAAGTGAACCGTTGAGTCGAAACCTAGCTGAATTTACAGCATTGTCAGTAAAGTACTCATATGATCATCTCAATACAATAGATCACTTCTTGACCTAGAAACCATTCATCTCTAGATATATGGATCCCTGACTGACTGGGCCAGCAATGTTTTGGTCCCTCGCTACCTCATTAAGATCCGAAACTGCGACGCTCACAAGTGACAGTGAGCCATTCAAAATATAAAATATTAAGGGGCTTTTTCGTTGTAACTTTTGATTGGTCTAGTATCTGTACGTCCATTTCGAACACAACATAGCCCAAAATGAACCGCACAGACACTAGACTTGTTCTCTCTGGAGTACACAGTATCTTGTTCTGCTCCACATAGCATGTCGAGATGGTAGTTCGGCTTTTGATCTTCAGATGGAATGTTCAACTTAAATGTACCGTCTGTGTGTAACGTTCCATCGTATTGTTGAGGTGGAGAATAGAAATACACGAATGTTTGTTTCAAGGAACAAAAGATAATGAAAATATTATAAAAAAGTTTTGTCTTTAAATGACAGTTTTTTATGTTTTTTTAATGTTGTTGTTTGTTTTTCATACTGAGATTGCTCCTCTCTAGAGCAGCTGTATCCGAACATGAGTAGGAGTAGCGACGGCGCGGCACAGGTTGATAGGGAATGGCGATCTTTGAAAGTCGTGTTCAACGCTGATCGGGCTTCGAAACAGTCGAGAACCCCACCAATCAAAAGAACGCGGCAACTCTCAATAGAGCTTAAAACGTTTTCATCCAAGCGGCTACATGAAGGGGATACGCGAAAGATGAGAATCGGCTTTGCGCGACCGTAGCCCCAAAATGTCATGACTACCAGACCGTGACAAATTATCATATGTTCGATTCCGAATCTGTATCAAAATACAACTTTGTGAAATCTATACACAGTTACTGGTGACGACGTCAACTAAAATACCAAAGGAAATAGATATTGCAGACCCATAACATTTAAGTGGGAGCTGACTAGAAAGACACTCATTTCTGATCCTTAATATTTTACATAATGTTTTTACGAGGTCACGGAGAGTCTATTTTGATAGAGCCTGTCAGTATGTTCATTTTTTACTTCGGTTGTTAACGACACATCAATTATATAAACGAGGCTATCAAATAAAATTTAATAATTCAAAATATCAAAAGACAATTCAGTTTTGATTTTATGGACTTTTTCTAGCTTTTACCCGGGTATCATTTTACGGTGACTGTTGAAAGACCCGGTGGCGTTTTCTGAAGTTAAAGTAGTATTTAATTTAATTGTCTTAAAGGGCTAGTAGTAATAAACTTAAGATAAACTTTTCATTGTTTTTCGTTTTTAATGTCAACTACGGTTTATCGATGTACTTCATAAAGCATGTTTAGATACACAGTATTCAGCCTGTCAACTCATCCTGTATATATGTAGACTAATTTGCCATTGTTGACAAATTAATTCTGGTCCGGGTTAGAATTAAATGTAAACAATATCGATGCATTTACGCATGTACCGGCTGAGTTGACGAGCTGTGTTGGCAAGCTAAAAAGATTGTGTTTAATATGTTTCGGGAAGTAGGACATGAACTTGCAATCGACATACTAGTGAAACGTCATCAAAAATTACAGCTACCGCCCCTTGGACAGTTTTACTGCAGCCTGGTTTCGACACTGGTTTCGCATCATGCACTCTTCACTGCTAGAGCTCGATGCGCAGAATCAAGCATCCCGGTAATCATCTCTCCTACTACGGAAACCCAAAGCACACGGGAACCTCAAAAACACGGGTTCCAAGACCAGGAAGACAACAGGCGACATTCCAGACCAATCGATGTACTTGAAGCTTGTCGGACAGAGCAAGAAACACTCAATAGCATTTTTGGTTTTCACTTTTAAAGGCTCCACAAGCGGTATCTTTCGATGTGTTTTTTTCATAATTTTTGTTCAGGAGGTAAAACACAACGCTATGTGGTGCCCTTAAAATCGAAATCGGAACTCCTAGTGTTCAACTTTTCAACACAACGTGTTAATGTGTAATATCCGATGTTATGGTTACAACATACATGTATACATGTAGGTTCTAGAATTCACAATTGTTAACAAAAAATATTCAATATCGCACATGCGTGATATATCACATTTGGAAGGCTACTAATAGTATTTCAACATAATTTAGGGAGTGGAACACAATAATCAGTTTGTTTTCTGCAACCAGCATAATAGAATATAGTGACAGCCACTGTCGACGTCCCTTGATCTGTCTGTTGCTTCAGACAGGACATATGGAATTAACTCTTTACTAATTTTGAGTTCAGAAAGTAATGATCAAACGACTGTATAGACGATGGTTTTACGAAGGGACACAAATATCAGTTGTGCCCTATTTCGAATACTTAGGTGTTGTCTTTATCTAGTGAACTCTGGAGTAAAGCACAAGAGATCCTGGCAGACCAAGCTACAAAAGCACTGTTCATGTTGGATTCAAAGAGACATTTCCTGACGGATGATGCTATTCAGATATGTTTCCGAGTTTTTGATTCGAAACAAGTTTAAAATGTATTCTTTTTTCGTATTGGTTCGCAAAATATGGCTCAACCAAGGGGTAAGGAATGAAGTAGTATTTTTCATAACAACGATGTTGAGATATCGATGTCCAGAATTGGCATGATCAGATCAATAGTTACCACAGACTAGCTACGTATATACTGCTTAAATATTGAAAATTATTTTCACATTTGTACATGAAACACGTCTTTAAAACAGCTGTATTTACATCTTTCCGCATATCGTCACATTCACTGAATATTGAAAGAGGGCGACAGAAGAGAGAGACTGAGTAATAACTCTAAGAAGTGTAATAACTTTGCTGGTTTGATTCTGTTTTATTTTAAGTTTCATTGTCCTGTACCTTTGACTGTATTGTACGTGTGGTTAATTTTTGTATGGCACAATGGGCCGGTGGCCTTTACGCAAACAAGGATACCTAAAATGCAACAATGTAAAGTGTCAATGTTAAGTTCTCTCCCGGGTTTTCAGGTTGGCAGTAAAATCTGGGGAGATTACGATGCAAAGTCGGCGAAACAAACATTAAATAAAAAATACAGTCAGTGTGGGCCGGATGAAGAGGTAAAGAGTTGACTAAAGTTTTTTCGTTTTTGTTTGTTTGTATTTTTCTACTTTCCTACTGTTTTATATCTATAAACTATAATGTATATACTTATGTATGTACATTTATAAATGTATACAAATATACACTTGTATTATATATATATATATATATATATATATATATATATATATATATATATATATATATATATTATATTTAATGTCATAAACATAAACTGTACATATAAAATGTATTCACATATATACACGCATATGCGTGACACCATCGTTGGCGAATATAAGTCTGTGAGTTACGCCCAGTTCTTGTTCCTCGATGTAAGAAAATTTCGCTTTTGAGTCTAACGTCAGCTAAACCAGACAATAAATGTATGCTTGTTTTCATTGATACACTGGCTTCCCAGTTACCAGTACCAGGGGACTTCACTTTGGGCAGAACGCATCTCGGGGATAATTACTGGGAGTCTGGAATTTTTACAGTACTTTTTAGGCATGTTGCTTTTTTGGACTCATTTCGAAGTTTGTCAAATAAATGAAGGTTTCACCGTCTTGTTTAGTGAAAATTGAAGGTGTAATTTTCCCCTTTTACGTCTTTATAAAGAGAATAGCGGCCATTTCGCATTGATACATCCACAAACTTTTCAGTCATTTGTTTCTCCAGTATCAAAATTTGCATGGCTACCCTCTTAATTTACTCCTTGGTTTTCAACGACAATACTCTAATAGTTTACTTGAATAAACTTCTAGGCGCCCAGTTTCGACGTGTATTATATCTCTTAATTGCGCAGATAAAATCGGTACCTGGCCATCTTGATTTTTGTTTCAACTAAAATACTATTTGCATTACATGCATTTTAACTGACGGGACACTGTCAGAGAGGTCAGAAGATGTTTTTGAAATTTAGGCTTCTCACAGTAATATTTATTGGCTTGTTTTCGCTTATGTTTGACTCGGTTTTCGCTATTAAAATCCCTTAAATCTTTCTCCCGACCTTTCCACGAAAATGTCGCGTTCTCCGACCACGAGAGTGTTCGTTGGTCACGTGTCAGGCATATCTATTCCCTCTCATTTGCTAGAGCCAAATCTACAAAAATTACTGAAAATCCTTCGTTTGGTTGCAAAAAATATGACACATATTTAAGCATTTGTGGATAACCATCTGCCAAAAATGACTAAACAAAAGTCAAAACGTTCAGGTGTATCGTTGGCCAACAGACCAAGAAATGAATACTTAGAAGCGAAAGAAAAAAGTCGAGCTGAATATTCAAACGGCCTGTTTGAATGCAATTTTGGTATTTTTTTCATTCCTTTTTATTTTTATATCAATTGCAACTTCTTAATCTACTCCGAAAAAAATGCTGAAACACCCATCATTTAACTTGTCAACTTAGCGTCTATGTGTGTAAGATATATTGTTATTGTTTACATTTTAATTCAAGTCCGGACAAGAATTCACTTTTCAACGATAACAATGCAGTTTACACATGTATGGGCTAAGGTGAAAAGCTGAATACTGTGTATCTCAACATGCCTTGGGAAGTAGAACAAGGCATTATGGTTGACATGCAAAACGAACACGGTAAAAAAATTATCAAAGGTTAGCAATATTGTCCCGTTAAGCATATGGTCAAAAAGAGGTAACCGAAAGCAGAACATTTAGTCCAGAAATTGTCATTCACATTGACAGTACTGGACGCATTCCACCCTTCCATCGAAAGTAGTATAGGCGTTTCCTGTGTTGAAAAAATATAGAAATGGAAAACGACATAGATATTCGGGCAACGCGGCGACGTGCACACTACCTAAACTTGAAGTTCCGGACCAGTGGTCCATGTTTGAGACTGAATAAACTTGAGAAAACGGCGCTATGATAGATTAGATCTACCAGGCAATGGGAGGCAATATGCTCTGTGTAGCAAGCTGAAAATGGCGGTTCTACGTTAAAATTGAAGCGTTAATCCATGGGCCAAATGTCACAAGCTTACGTCTTGGTTGCTGGATGTGAATCAACAGTCAGGTCGATCATAGCGAAAAGAACAGTTTATTTGCTTGATTTTGACTGTTTATTTTCTATGTTTCAATAGTATTTTCACGCAGTGATAAGTTCAGGGGAACCACGGTCAACACAATGCGATAGCGTGGCACGGAGGGAATTCTGGCGATCAAGATTTAAGGGTGTTTAGCTTTCTTTTGAAATTCCTGGCAGCTCTTTTGGCGAAGGTTCGACGGGGAACGAGGCGATGCATGCTGAGTTAGAACTAACATTTCGTGGATGTCATGTACAAGACCCCCGTCTCCACTCCCCATCAACAAATAACCAAACAGTGGTCCAGTCTGGTTGTTTTCACTGACATGCTTGGATCGATTCATAGGACGACGGGGAATGAAAGGGCGACTGGCATAACCTTCTCCCACGTAGACGGAAGTGATTTTATGTAATAATGTCAGAAATCTGTCGGCGTATCATACCATGAGTTCACTTTTAACATGGTGTTAAATTAAGGAATGAACCGCTCCACATTTTCCACGGGTGATGTAGGAAAGGGTCCCGGAGATGTTGGAAAAGGATTCATGCCATAAGAAAGCGAATAAAAACAGATATTTAAAAAACGCTGTCTCTGTATGCTGTCACACAAGAGATTTAATCTTCAAACTTTTAAAATTTCAATTTCCTATTTTCGGTTTAGATTTACTTTTCAAAATGTATTACAGAAAAACTGTGATGTTTGTTTCAGACAGTGACTAACCTGTACTCTTGCTTCCGTAAGGTCGCACCGTAGAGCTAGCTGTTCCCGGCAGTAAACATCTGGATAGTGGGTGCGCTGAAAGACTTTTTCCATTTCGTCCAGCTGGAAGCTGGTGAACGTCGTACGGTTTCGCCGCTTCTTCCGCTTGCTGTTGTCGGCGTTCTCGCTGCTCTCCGGGCCGCCGTCCTTGGCGTCTTCTTGGTCCGTGCTGACGCTCTCTTTGTCGTTGTCGTCATCCTCCCTGTCCTCGGTGTTGTTGTTCTTGTCCTCCGCCATGATCGGTTCCTTGTCCTTCACTTCGGCCATGTCTTCCCGATCCCGAGTCCTGTCTGCGAGGGAAAAAGGAACACAATTTCACTCCTTCCTTATCCGTCACTGAGATTATGTTACTGTGGTTGCGTAATCGACCAGATAAAACCCCCTTCTGGACTTTCTTAATTAAAGACAGCGGGCGCACAAACAAGAAAACTCAGTAATTTCCAGCAGCCTTTCATCCGAAGAAAATTGTCAAAATAATCAAGATAACACTCGATGGCCGGAAACACGAAATGGACATCAGAACGCGTAACGCCTTCAGGGAGCGCGAAGGTTAATTAATCAAATTTATTTGTTATGGTACTAAAGGATTTATTTAATTATTGGCGGGCGAATGGATGTTGATCACATGTCGAGGATTTAGCTAAAACAATAAAAATTGCACCATCTATTCATTTTCTGTCTGACTGACCTACCCTTGCTTGCAGTAACGTGTAATTTCGACATATCTATTTGTAACCTTATGTAGTTTCAAGATTATTTTCTGTTTGCAAATTACGTTTCTTATTCCCGAATTATGCAGAAATGCACACTGTTCGATTTGTCAAGACGATCTGCATTGTATTAAACCAATATATTGTTAACAGTTGGTCGGGGCGAACATTATTTGTCAACAATGACATAGCATATCGTGTCCAATGTGATGCGTTGGCAGGCAGAGCTAATACTTGATATTCAAAACCCTTACGGGAGAAAACGGATAGAAGAGATAATCAAAAGTTACAGAGCTCCCGCCACTTCAATAGCTATGCAGCGACCGGATTCCGCAAGTTTTGTTTGCGTAATCAAAAAACACCACATTCTTCAACAGCCGCTCTTCAAAGTTACGATCGACTTAAACCTTCGTGATGTGAAATAATGACGTCATCATAATTACCTTTCTTGTTTGGAAACGTACGAGTTGAGAAGACTTTTAGCGAAAGCGCTAGTGGGTGTTGTGAAGTTTTCTTTGGACAAATAATTTCATGCTTATTAGACGGTGCCCCCAAGCCCCTCGTTTGCTCATTTGGCGCTCGTTCTACTCCCTGTGGTTTTATGCCGCGAAAGCAACATTTCTGAAACTATCACTGTTGTCATTTCTAAGTGTTTTATTGTGCGCTGAATTATGTTAAGAAAACACATGGGCAATCCCTAGGTTTGTTGCGTCTGAACTTTCTGTGGGTCGCGTTATCGGAAACGGGTTATAGTCTGGGGTAATAATTTCTGTATAATGAACTTGGAGGATGGATTCTCCTTGAGAGCGACACCACTCCAAGAGCTTTAAAATGAACCCCCCACAAGTGGCAGATCATAAAGGAATTGTAAAAGTTTGGAAGTCCGAATATTTCTCCCAAGACGCATTCTACCCGCAAACGGCGATGTAAGAGTCGGAGGTAATAATTGCTATAATGAACTTGAAAGTGAAACAACGGGAAAGACTTAGTAAAACTTCATGATGAGCAATAGTCTACAATATCGTACGAGGTGAGTCAAAATATAAGTCTCAGATAGGTATATATCATCGGCTCTTCTATCGAGTGAAGTTTGGGCAGTGTTCTCGGAACAGTCGAAATCCAAAAATTTGCTCCAAACTCTCGTCACAGGCACGACCATCTCGCTCGCCGTTTAGCGCGCTGTTCCTATCCATGCAAATTGTCGTTGCAAAACATAATCATTGTAGACTATTTCTTCGCCGAGGAAAAAAAGACAGAATGTGGAGAATGTTTTCTGCTTAGATCATTTCCGTTGCTGGCATACTTGACGCTCCCTAGGGAAAAGCCGGTTTGCTTAAGATACCACTAAACCTGATACCTAGCGTAACATCTCGTCCCTCATCGCGCAAATAAAAACGCCATTTTTTTTCACCAATGTAACCCCGGTACGACAGTGTCATTTTGATCGTACACAGCGCTTACTGGTCGCTGTTCGGGAAGTTTATTACGTTTCATTAATTTAACAGCCGATCGTTTCAATATATCTGTTACTGTAGGAAGTAATGTTAATCGGGGATCTACTGAAGGACACGCGTAAAAAAATCGCTCGAGGGGGAAAGTTGACGGATGATCTAGGCGCAAGCACAGTCGTTTGGAGAGCTATTCAGCGCTGGGACTATTCGCCCCATAGACGAGTGTACAGAAGCGAGAAATACCCCTCGCTTCTGTACACTCGTCTATGGGGCGAATAGTCCCAGCGCTGAATAGCTCTCCAAAAGACTGTGGCGCAAGATGCTATTAGTAAGACTACTAATACTTTAAAGTGTTGTCCCCTTATTAATTCATTTATTTATTCATTCATTCATTCAGTTACTCACTCACTCACTCACTCTTAAAATTTAATTCATGCTGACGACTTCACTGGTGAAACTGATGGGAACTCGGCTTGGCAGGTTGGTTGAGCGAACCGTGACTCCGCAGAGCAGAATAGGGCAAGTCTTCGAGGGTTGACATTTTGATAAGCGCGGCTATTTACTGTCAAAAACATGAAAATATCTCGCGACTCTGAGCTTTTTCGCAGATGTCTGGAAGGGTAACGGTTGTTCCCATGTATCGTTTGACACGCGAGACCCTTCTCGGAGCCATCATCATCATATTACCGCTAACTTACAATCCGGTTGTAAAAAACAGGTTACTGTAAACAAATTAATAATTAGCTCGTGTTGTGACTTCGATTTGATTTGATTTGATACGCTAGCGAGGAGCCGTTGACAATTACACTCAACTCGGTATTCCACTTCAACCCTGGGCTCCGCCACTTAGAACACATTTCAGTTTATCAGCTCGTTAAACCGCTGTGTTAGTGAGAAATAAAAAGGCGGGAAAACTGCGCGCTGAAGACCACGCATAAATCATGTCGTCTGCGGCGTGTACAAGATACCGTGGGAGAAAACGCGCTTGCACCTGTCCGCAGTCGCTCTAAAATTAATACACCATCTTGGACATCGTTAAAATGTGAGCACGCCATCACTAGCTATGGGCTATTGTGGAACGTCAGTACACAGTAGCTCACAAATCTAAGATTTACCGATAACTTTGACAACTTTTTTCAATCTTCTCGCGGTGGTAAGCGAACTGTTTTAGGGTAAAATATGTTTGATCATCCGTAAAATTGAGCTTACACAGGATAAGTAAAGATAAATATTTATATTAATGTTTATTTGTTTATTTACTGCGATAAATCTCTCTCTCTCTCTCTCTCCTCTCTCTCTCTCTCTCTCATTTTTAAAACAAAATGACTGTACAAAACCCGGCATTCACATGCGTTCAAAGTCGAAGTCGTAGTAATGAGTGAAACCGTCACTTTTAATTTGTGTACCTATCCAGGCGGGCGGTACCCCCTCTGTTTAACATTACTCAGCGCAAAAAAATCAAGAAATTAATAAACGTCAATCAGGGCCATCTATGTGTCACTGAGCTTGGAGAGAAAACACGCATACTTAATGCAAACGCAACTCCTTGCAACCATGTTTGTCTCCCTTTCAACATATCACGGACGACTTTTTTCCCACACTTTTTGTGGAATTCTACCCAACCTCAAAAAACAGCATCGGAAATAATATTTCAAACAAGGGGCATGGAGGCGCGATGCCACTTCCGTTTTGAGGAAGTGTATGGTGAGATTGCGTCCCCTACTGATTTAAGCGGGCGATTCCAGTCACGCTAGGGAAGCCAAGACAACGACTTGTTGCTTGTAGTACGGAAAAGACTTGTTGCTTTTGGGAACTGCCACGATTTTTTTCGAAATTCTGTTTATAAATGAGAAATTTCCGGACTCACCTGGGCTACTGTTGCTGCTGTTTGCCAGAGATGGCTTCGGTTTTGTGTTTCCCAAGATATCGTCGATGGTGTGTGTGACGGGACCGGCTGTGTTGCCAACTAGGGCCGCTCTCTGCATCTCTATGTTATCAACTATAGACACCGTTAACACTCGTTAATTAACACATTCAAATTAACACGATTAAGAGGTCGCCGCGGCAAGCTGTTGTTAATTTGTGCGACAGGGCACTATCTGACAACTTTCGGGGGCGAGTCTGTTAAGTGTCGTAAAATGGAGCTCGATGATGAAACGTCTTTCAGGCGAACTGCAACATTGTCTTAACATATGTCATTTACATATATGCTAATTTCACCCAATCACTGAATCTGGTTCAAATCAAGCCGGGCTAATAAAATTAGTTTTCTTTCAAGTGTACCGCTCTGCTTGTCTACGGCTTGACCACAGCGAGACGCGCCGCTGTGAGTTGTATGAACTTTAAATTGGACACGGTGTATTTTTAGTCGCCTAGGTACATGTGATACAGCGCTCTCTCCTAGCAAGTGTTTCAGAAATTTTACAATTCACATACCATTCTTCGCACGGTGTGAGCTTTAATACAGTCGATTTATTTTCTTCCCGCTCCGCCGAAGCGATGCTGGAGTCGAGTTTTCATTTTTTGCAGTGGCCAGCAGACGAATCTCTTCGATCCCAAGCGGGCTGTGCGATCACAGTCGCTGGCGCGCAGAGTTCGGCTATCAAACATCTTTCCTTCATAATTGGTTGTACGCCATGATCTCCCCACTGTCAGTATGACGCTGTGTCCAATTCGACTCCACAGATGCAGCTGCCTGCGATTCGTTAACCCCAACTGCGACGGGTAGTCTATCACCAGCCCTCTTTTCTCTGAGCTCTCGCCGCCTCAGTTAAAAAAAAAACATTGTTTTGATAACGCGGGTTCATCGAGATATTCCATGCCACTCAATTAATTAAACATAATAAGATCAGCACAGGCTGTCACTTTAATCAAAATTGAAGCCCGGTCCTTCGCTCGACCCCGGGGCATTTTAATCGAGGCTTTCATATGAAGGTGACAAAAATTCAACGTCCCCCGTGTTTTCATACTCAGTAATTCAATTTATTAAGTAGTTAAGTCAGCTTGCCGGCCGCTATTCGCTAAATGTATTCAGCGTTGAGGAGTGTCGAGATCCCACTGAGTGGCTCCTATACCCCATACAAATAAAAACCAATCACACTTCTCATCAGGACGCCTGTGAAACCGGACAACACATTGTGCGCGCGCACATTCTCCGAAAATACCCCGATCTCCCATGTCAGTGGCGTAAACCAAGTAAAAGCGAAGATCTTTGGAATGGGAGAATTTGAAGGCGTTCTGCACGGTGAATCGGCCTGTGAAGCTATTTATTAGATCCAATTTATAGAGCGCCCAAGCCAACATTCCGAAAATAACGTCAATAAATTGGATTAGAGCGATATATGATATTTGTCTGTAATAATAACATACAGGCGGGCTTGAACCCTTGACAAATGCATATTTGTCTCGATTAGTAATATACACGCTGAAACCTCTCCATCGGCAAATACTAACAACTCGGCGAGCACACGGCGTGAAATGCCTTCAAGGGTGCAAACTTTTTATTTGACTTCAAACTGTCATAATCTGACCTATCTTGTGTTTACTCAAATCTACATGAGGAGGTAAGTCTATCTCGCGTCTCCCGAGAGTTGTTTTTCTTGGCTAAGGGGAGAACCTATAAACACGTACCCAATTGTACATCTTGAGATGGATGGACAGATAGAGAGAGAAACGGAGAGACAAACATACACACGGACAGACATACAGATAAAGGCAGCAACAATTATAGAAATGAATTCAGATATGATGCGAGGATTCAAATGCGTGTTTGTGATTGCCTTGATGTGTAATGAATCACTTTTTAATGTTTTTATCAAAATCTTCGGTCGCTTTGCGTTTAAAAGTTCAGATCAGCTCGTTTCCATTGCAATTAATTTTTTTCCCACCCCGTTGTGATGGCGCTGCCTTTGATAGTGAGAAACTTACACGGCCACCAAATTAATCAAAGCTGACAAGATAATAAGAGCGAAGCGTCTTGTGAATTTGATCTGTGCTGCCGTATAAGGGATGGACCATTAGACCTTGGGAGGGGGGGTGGTCACAATGAAATTGTGAAAATTTTTTTTTACTATTGTAAATTTCTGAATTTTTTTTTTCCAATTGAGATTAGCTGTGCAAATTTTTTTTTTCAGAGTAAATTTTCAGATTTATAATTTTTTTTTAGTTCGTCGCTGTCTGAAGATAAAGAGGGCAAAGATGTGGTGCCAAGCACCACAAGCGGCCACGCAAGTGGTCACGGGGGGGGGGGAGGTCAGGAGAGGGGTGTCCCCCTGCTGCTGTTGGAGCTTTTGAAAAATAGAGATTAAAATGGTGTTATTTGGTGGCACTTGGGGAGTATTTTTGCGGGGGGTGGTCAGACGGGGGTGTCCCCCTCCTGCCGTTGGAGCTTTTGAAAAATAGAGATTAAAATGGTGTTATTTGGTGGCACTTGGGGTATTTTTGCGGGGGGAGGTCAGGAGGGGGGTGTCCCCCCTCCTGCTGTTGGAGCTTTTGAAAAATAGAGATAAAAATGGTGTTATTTGGTGGCACTTTGGGAGCATTTTTTTCGGATTACACATCTTCCTCTGAAACATGGTCTTCTTGCTCCTCAGTAGCTTTCTATAGTTTTGAAAATTGACTATTTTGGTTTCCTGGCTTCCCTTTCTACTGGGTGGTGAATGGCTACATGCACCCCACCAAACATCATGCATATCTCATGATTCACAATTGATTTTGACAAGCTGAGAAGCTAAAATAAGCTAAATAATATAGTTAAATTTGCATATTTGTGTTTTTAGAGCAATGTTGCCCTTTTTTGATCAAAACATCTATTTCTCTGTAGCAGCATGTCCAAATTGATTGGATGTGTATAGATGTGTTGAAATTTCAATATTTGTCTTTTTAGGGCAATTTATGCCATTCATGGTCAAAAAATCTGTATTCTCTGAAAGGGCTTGTCCAATTTCTTTGAAATTTGCTACACAAAAACGATTATTCATGCAGATTTATTCAGTATTTGCTATCGAGAAACTTTCAAAGTTCAACCCCTTTTGTGTGTTTTTGTGTTGGGATTTGTTGGATGGATGGCATTCTACGTAGTGTATTGTTGAATGTTAAAACATGTGTTGCTGTTGTTTTTTGAGGCTGTTTTTTGAGAAAAAAGAATTGAAAATACCTTTTTAAAAGCAAAATAATACATAATGACTTGATATGTTGTTTTATCATTATTGACGTGTTTCTACTTGTTCACCCATTCTTGCAGTCATCATTGCAATAAAATGCTGTGAAAAAAATGAAACTGATGTGGCCTGCATCTGTTTACCTTGATCTTAAAAGGCAAATACAACTTTCTGTCTTGACAACCATACCATAGTTTCAATGTTTTACCTAGTGTACGTGCTTGGTTTGTACGCAGGAAACAAGTAGAAAACAGGTTCTATAATTTCATAATTTTCAAGTGATCAGAATACAAAAGTCCTGAAAAGATAAGATAATCACAACTTCCAGTATAAGGGATACAGTCACCCTAAATGTATAAATTAAAATTTAAAATGTGCCGGGAGGATGTACTAAAAAATACAGAAAGTTGCTTTCTGTCGGTAAAATCTAAAAAAAATTCAAAATTTTAAAGACTTTTGCAGATTTTTTTTTTACGCCTTTGTCTTCTTATTTATTTTTTTTTATTTTGCAGACTAGTTTGAAGATTTTTTTTTTCCTAACTTTCTGCTCTGAAAATTTTTTTTTCTGTTTTTGACCACCCCCTCCCAAGATCTAATGGTCCGTCCCTAAATGAAAAGAGATGAAACGCATGCGCAGTTTGCAGTCCCTTCGAAAAATATGCCACGCGCGCTAATTGACATGTTTAAAAATAAGAATTATTTGTGTTGTGACAAGCGTGGCTAAAAGTCGATCACTCTTTCCTTGCCGATGCAAGTTCTACAAGGGTGTGCTCGCGATACTCTTTAGATATACGTATTTACCCTTTGAGTGCTGTAATTTTTTACACCAAAATTTTAGTGCAACATTTTACCAATTTTATAATTTTTTTCTGTAAATATTTTGATAATTTGGACCAAGTGTACATTAAATTTATATTTTACATTTTTTTATCAAAATTGTGGCAGACATCTGAAAAAAATTGACTGAGGTATATTTTATAAGGCAACAAAATTGACTTTGGCGCTCAAAGGGTTAACGTGTTAGTCAACCCTCCGCTAGTTTTGTATGGTTTCGTTTAACAGACGTTGTGCACGTTTATATTGGCGGTATTTTACTTCATAAATTGTTAGGGCTAATCTTTACAAATAGTATATGACATGAAAAAGAAGTATTGTTGCTCATAACCTGAGTTCACTCGGGGCTATAGCAAGTATTTTCTTTAATCAGAAATTATCAATGATGTTCACAGGTCGTCAAGTGGTCAATATGAGCTGACATATTATAACCGCGGGCATATCTCTGAAATTACAACGGGAACTACTGCCGAAGATTAAATACTTTGATATCACGCAAAGCCTGTCTGATATGCATGTTTTATATCTTCTATAAAGATGGTGTCAACGTATGTGACTTTTGTGCCTATTTGAGTCTTGCTTTGGCGAGAACGTCCAGAGAAAAACTTTACGACCATCATTATTGTCTTAACCTTCATGTATAAACAGATTAAGGCAGTATGCGCCTCGAAATTGAAAGACTTAAACTTTCCAGAATAAATTTTCAGCCATACTCTTACCAAATCAAGAATAAAAATCAGGGGTTATTTTGCTACTAGAGAAATAAATTACCTAACATTTAACGAGATTTGAAATTCAAAATGGCCGCCATTGTTGTGTTATCTATATGGGAAAAAATAAAATTTTCGATTTTCGAAAAACTTAGATGCTGAGAATATTTCTTACTCCAAGAGCTTTAAAATAAGCCCCCACTAGTGATAAATCAGAAAGGAATTGTAAAAGTTTGGGGGTCCGAATATCTGTCCCCCAAGGCGCATTCTATCCACTGTAAAACACGACGAGTTCGTTTGTAGACCGACGACGGACAAATTGGTCGGCCGTACATCGGATTTGTCCGGCAGTTTTTCAATTTTCTAACCCATGGAAAAGTATACAGCCTGTGAAAATGATTGTGGAAACCCAGCTGAAATATCGTATTTACAATTACAGGTGAGCGACTTTCTCAACGTGTGTTTTTGTGTAGCCTTCTTGAATGCCCAACGTTGAAAGACCAGAGAAAGTGAGAGAAGGGGGTAACAGAATAGGGTCTGACATTCAAAGAATAGGCACCGGATAAGACGCTGAAATGGGTGGAATGACGGAGATGAACTGGTCGCCCAGCCGTAAGGGAAGACGTAGAGTGTGTTTAAGTACTCAAATACAAGCACGCGATGGTGACGCTTTCATGAGTTACACATTTTGCGCGGAGAGTCACAGTAAGTTGTGTATACCATCGCACTAGTACCAAGGTACGTAATTCACGCAGCCACGTGAGATCAAGCGTTTTGAAATTGATTTTTTTGTACTTTTTAAAGAACCATAATTCTTCCCCCTTCGCAAACTACACAGTTCTCTTATTTGGTTCAAGTGATTGACCAATGAAGATTGGGACCGGCAACAATCATGTTTATTCTAAACATCAACACAGATTCATAACCCCGCAATAAAGAGAAGTTTGATCGTGCTTACGACTCGACTAGCTTTAAGCATTTCTCTCGAGTGCCTTCCATTGCATGTTCAAATGCCTAGAGTTTGGTTTGTCGACATGCCGAACATGTTATTTGTGTGATCTAGGGTTGCAATGACATTGTGACAACAATGGAAGTACAGGTTACAGGTAGTGTCGACAAGCCGAATGCATTAGTATTTTCACGTGCCATACAGTACCGTGACTGCGCTTGATATACGCACATTGACGCAGCATAGACCCTAGAGAAAAATGTCGATAAAGTTATTGAAAACAATCGTGAGATTTATGTTCAATTTCATATATTTTCATATTTTCAATATATTTTCCCCGAGACTAATTAAACACACCAGTACACTGAAACCAGGGAAAACAGCGTCATTCTGGTTACGTACCAGCATCTCCCTGAAATGAAAACAAAAAACAAACGAACGAACATTAAAATACTAAACAAACAACTTCAGTGCTTGCTGCTTCTTTCTATAATTGGCTGAGTATTTACTTTGGGAGCTCCGTCATTGCCATAGTATAATTTGTCCTCTTTTTTGAATAAGATCCCCGTCTGCTCTGAAATATACATGGTTTCTTCTCAATTTGATTACATCACACAAGTCGACAGTAATCGGATTTCTCGATTGATATGGCATATTATTGGATGTGAAATTCAAACGACAAATTAAGATGAATGAAGAATAAAAATTGTCATTTTTATTCAAACTTCAGTGATTCTTGAAAAGATATTAATTTATCATAACTTTAATAAAGAGGTTACTTCGCGGTTGTTTATCGTCATCTCTCTCTCTCTCTCTCTCTCTCTCTCTCTCTCTCTCTCTCTCTCTCTCTCTCTCTCTGCGCAAATATGTTTGACTTACGCTGAACTCAAAAGGTGAGGACGCAGTCATATCTAATATGCAGATTATCGTGCGGTCATTGCTTGTAATTATGTCAGTCTTGGAGACAGTGGGATGACGAGCAGATCTATTAGCTGAAAGAGTAGCCGGAGAAAATTGGGAAACACGGTGTAAAAATATGTCATGGCAGTTGTTTAATAGCAACTTCATTACCTAGAGGGGCATCCAAGATTATTCGTGGAGTCAAGAAAGTTGTTGCTTCAATAAATATGTAAACATATAGAAATTATCTACTCTTCTAGATTTTCTGATCTTGTTACGTCATCAACATGAATTCATTTACCATAATATCTTTATGAATAGTTCACAGTCGCTGTTTACGCTAACTTCTTCAAATACAGTGTCAACTTCATTTTCGGACATTCACTTTCAACCTGCGATCTGCTCTGTTGGCCGCCAGCTATATTTCCTTATGTTCAACTCAGTTTCTAGCTTGTCAACATAGGATTTCTTGTTGTTGTTGTTGTTGTTGTTGACTCTTACCTTTTACTCACATCATTAATAACCTCAGTGTTTTGTCGAAGGCATATATAGCATATAAAGGAAATAGCTCGCAAATCTGTGCAACATTCCCCTGGTATTCTGCTTGTCTACAGTTTGAAGTTATATAGGAAATTAAATTTTCACCTTTTCGTTTTCCTGCAAATCGAAACCTTCATTCTTCCATACAGAATTAACAAAGGGGACAGCGGCAATATTAATTTTCAGTTGTCAGTAAATCTTACCTAATTTGTTTCTCTTTTCTTTTATCCCTGTTTCTATGGTGACCCCTGATTTTCATTGGGTTAAAGTTTTTGTGGGGAATGTTTCGGCAAACATTTAAACTTTGAGTTTCATAGTTAGCATTACCTTATTGTGGTCTCGATAAAACGCATTTAGAAGTTAGCATACTTTGAATATTATCAATTATTATCTGTCTCTTTCAGTGTGAAACAGTGTTTGCTCTGACATTAACATAAGTTTGCTCTTTTTTGAAGAAATTCCATTATCCAAACGACTGGTACAACCAAGTCCATGTCATTTTTGAAGCAATATACTGTATAGTTCACAACTTAATTTTCATTATGACGCCGAGCGTATTATGGGGGTTTCTGTGTGACTATAATTTGAGGGACTTTAGCCAACTATCGATAACATGAGCTGTCTAATGCGGTCAGTTGCTATGAAAACAATAACAAAACATTTTCTGCCAGGTTCCATCTACTCTTGGTTTAACACTCGCCAGTGTCCCTTTTCGTGAACGAGTCACCATATGTCGAGTTTTTCATAATATGCACAAGTGTCACAGCACTAGGTTTTAGTTATATGACAGCCATACTCTCTCTCACTTTAAATCGTCAAATTGAAATCACAACAAACGTTCGAAATATAACTTTTTAGCAACGGTTTCCTCCATCCTCAAGTTCTTCCTGTACAATTTTCCATTTTGCGAAACGTTTTAATCACTTTTTGTTTTACCTTATCCATCACCGGTCACCATAAAGAAAACAACGTTAGTCGTCAAATCGTCGCTCATGGTTTATTACGAACATTAATTTTAGAAATTTGAGTTCAAAATTGCAGTCGTCTTCTTGTTATGACTGACTTTGTGGTTGTTTCCCGCGCTCAAGTGGCAAACTTCTACAGTAACTTTGTTGAACATATTCTTTTCGAAACACTGAACGCTGAATACCACCTTGTGCTGCAAGCTGCCATGCCATCCCATAATCACTCAGGTCGCTTGGTTTCTACAAATACCGTCTGTGAATTTCAGTTTTGATTCGTATGCAATGCAGGGCACAGCTTCTTATTTTTCTTGGTTCACAGTAATACAAGAACACAATGTGACCGTTGTGTCAAAGTGACGGTGTATGTTTTATTACCATAACAGATGTGAACAGCGTACAAAATTCTTACGATTGGAACTTCAATATTTCGACTGCTTGAGGGCGCTGTCCATGGCCTCTGCTGGGACTAATACAAACTGACATGTCGGCGTCACACAGTAATGAAAAATTCAGTCACGTTTCGTATTTTTCTGAAATTAAACTGTCGGTGACGTCATGTAGGTGCACAATTGTAAATACTATAGCATTGGTAACCAAGTAAACAAACATAAGACAACCACAGTGCGAAAGACTGTTTCGTAGGAAAGGATTTCCTGTGATGTCGATATCGACGAGCAAATTTGTAATGAGGATTGTGTAAATCGGCATTAGTTGTTCAAGATATCTTTTGATATGTTTACGTCCGTGTGTTGCTTTTGAAGTACATCATTCAGGGCTCAAAACTAACTTTCTGTAACTTAAACACACATGTATTATGTGTAGGCCAGATACATTGACTGTTTCTAACTCAACCTGACCACAAACGCATTGTATTGTACTGGACAGAGCTAGTGGACAGAGATACCCGCAAAATATTGGCAGAGAATTAAAAAATCGGAACATTTTCTTTCAAAACCGGGCAGTTTATCTTTCTTGAGCATGCAAAATTGTAAATTTGAATTCAGACCAAAATACAAATCGTATTGTATAGTATATGCAAACCTTGAATACTTATAAATGAAACGAGAGTGTACCTAGGCCTGCCACGTGAGAACAGAAAGGCGCCATCTTTCGGCCACCAATCACAGAAAATATACGCATAAAAATACATTCATGAGACAGAACAGAATGCGATAACTCCTATTGCTGAAGAATGCTGGACCATAGCATGGCGATTTTATAAATCGACAGAGTCCGAAAGCTCTTGTTCGGGGGGGGGGGGGGGGGGCTGCCAAAGCAAAAAGAGCCTCAGGACGTTTACATGATTGGCATTGGGCCCTGTGTAATTCAGGTTTGCGAACCATACTTAAAATGAGTAAAATTGACGTTTTCAGTTTTGTAACACCGGTTGTACTTCGAGTAAGGTAACTCTAGATTTGACATGGTAAAACAAAAGGTTTTCAAATATGTTGTTCCACATACAGGGCAACTACCCTTGGCTTTTCCTTTGACACAATCATAATTTGCTTAAAGCCCAGTTAGCTGTACTTTTTGTATGCTTTGAACTTTGATGGTTTGAACTCAAATGCAACGTATGAAAAGTTCTTACCAAAGTATAACTTTAGAACGTTTCCCAAACATTTGCAATACACGCACTGCTTAGATCATTTTTGACAACTTAACAATTTTCCAGTTGTAACTCAAATATTACCGCCGCTAATATACGTGTGACTTGAATTTAATCGACCAGATCCGTCATCATGGATTGAAATAGTGATATTTTCAAAGACAATATGGCTTAATTACGGAGATAAAAAAAATCATCTCCCTGGAGATTGGATGTTATTTTTTTGTAAGCAAAATGCAAAAAGTGGAGATTTAAATTTTGGATTTTTGAGCACACTGAAGCCTTGTACAACAGCGATAAACAGAATGTTTTACACTGGGCAAACACACGAAATATGAACGTCATTTCATGAATCTGCCAGAAACATACACAAGTGTGATAATCTCTAAACGGCTGACCCCAAAACATTGCTGTGATATTTTTGAATATTATCATGTAAGGGGACGGTGAATGATTAAAAAAAGTGAAATTCGAACGAAACTATTCGCCTTTGATCTGGACATCCTCTCTTAATAAACGAGAGTTTGGAAGTACGAAATTTCCGACGACGAAATTATGATTTGAACTTTGACCAAACAAGATAACCTGCTGAAATTTAAACAATCGTTTCATGAGAAAATGTGAACGATAATTGTTATCACTTTTATACACTTTGCGTGACGTCATCGTGGCATACAGTTTGCGTGACGTCACCGTGGCATACAGTTTGCGCGAATTTGGGCTCGATGATAGAATTTGAGCTTGATCACTAATTCTACAGACGCAATGAGGGTCATTTGCCATTTTTAATCATTCACGGTCCCCAATGCATTATTGATGATCATGGTTTACATACACATAACAGGATATATCCGCTTTCCTTTGACACAAACCCCAATTAAAACGAATTTATACCTTCAGGGCCCATCAACTGCAACTTTTTTTTGCATTATTTTTTGATA
Organism: Ptychodera flava; assembly: GCF_041260155.1. Classification (NCBI taxonomy): domain Eukaryota; kingdom Metazoa; phylum Hemichordata; class Enteropneusta; family Ptychoderidae; genus Ptychodera; species Ptychodera flava. Next base: position 25,784,560 of record NC_091928.1, on the reverse strand, counting down.
ATTTTACGACCAAACGAAACTTAGGTAATGTAATACAACTTCCTGAAGTTTTCTGTGGGTAACATTACTCGTGTATAGCATATATAAGACGATTTCGATGTTAAGATATAACAAAAAGATGTAGCTTATGGGTCTTCAAAGCATTTCAAAACAGGATATGAACTTAAACTTTCGTCGATACATAGGAGAAAAGGGTCAATATAAAAATAACATATACTTGGATCTTAAAGTTTGCCATCGCATACGGATAAGGACAGTAAAATCAAAGGATGTGAATTCGAAAATTGTGCTTTGATCAAACTTCTTTCGAAAAATAGATATACATCAAATGTCAAGTTTGTTCTAGTATGTAAGAGGATTATAGAGATGTCATATCTTTTTTTGTTTTCCTTTGAAATTGTAATCTTGCAAGCAAATTTCCTGCAACATGATCTGACCCCTTACAGTTACACAGGCCTTTTAGAAAAGGTAGAGAATATGTGATTTATTCTAATAGAAGTCGTGATTGTCAGTCAACATCTCATTGCTCTTGAAGATAATTGGTCAAAATGTCCGAACCAATCAGATTTTGGTTGACAAATCGGAAATGATTATATTGAAAGCAACGGTATCTGTGATTGGCTCTATTGTCACAAATGGCTGCGAGTCCCCTGGCATATCCGTGGGGTCAGTACGAGCTGTGATTCTGTTATGCCAAACTGAATCTTAAGCAAAAACTTACACTCTGTGCTTTACAAAAACATTGCTAACTGTACATGTGGATATAATGATGACTGACAGAATATTGTGTGTCCAAATGTGCTTGAGAGGAAGGAGCTTATGGATGACGATGAAGTTCAAAGATACTCGAAGATCTTTGCACGTGACAGTTGGAGTATCTTCAATCCAGGGTGATACTTTTCGTCATAGAGGGCGCTGTGTTCATCACAGGATGGGATCTACTTCGTGCACTGCCCTATCGATGCTTCAACGGAATATCTCTCTCTGCCATGAGGCTTATTTCTTGTTCTCCGATCAGTAGCACGCCCCGCTCAAGATCGATGACTGCCTATATCACAGTGACAAGAAAAGGACAAGATGTCAATTGCCTTGGGGGCATTAAACGCCATTTTTCGGTCATGAGAGGGATTATTTTCGTTTCGTCGAAAAACGTTTCCGCATCACCTTGGAAACAATAATCAGGGCCCTATACATTGCATGAGCGGAGGTTCGGGAATATTATCACTATAATTAACTGTGCATACTTAAATAATTGCCATAAATACACTTTATTATATTAATGAATACTTTACATCGAGACCAATAATATATGTTCGCGCCACCACGCCAAACTTTTATTTGTGTAAATATAGTTTGTCGGGCAAGGTGATTGCTTATATTCCAGGCCATACGTTGGAGATTTTTCTCAAAATAGGGTCATGTTACAAGATGTGGTTTTCGAGAACATCATGACATTTCTTTCATGGAAAAGGTAATTTATGTGTAGAGAACTACAAAGCTGATATGGGTTAATGGATGGACTCTTGCGGAAATTGTGATAACATAATGACATTTATTTTGGAATTTAAACATAAAACTTCACAGCAAAATTATGATGTTCAATTTCCATGTTAAAATTTTTCTGCCCTTTTTTATCACCATCTTTAATTGCACTTTACAGGATGGAGGGAGTCCCTTAAAGGTACAAAGTCGGCCATTTTTTCATGAAATTTGCATTGATGCGAGATACTACTTATATTGTTTGACATGTTGAAAGATACTGAACGAATGGGTGACCATGCATATATTCGACCCCGGTTTTAGACACGATACATGGAACCATTGTGAAAACGAATTAATGGTCATGACCATTAATTCATTTTCTCGATGGTTTCATTTAATTTGTGTCAAACCGGGGTCGAATATATGCATGGTCACCTATTCATTCAGTATCTTTCAACATGTCAAACAATATAAGTAGTATCTCGTATCAAACAAAATTCATGAAAAATGGCCGATTTTGTCCCCTAACAGGTAAAGAATTGGTTATCGAATATCGAGTCACTCACTATAACCATTCGCAAGTTTATTCTTGGCAAAGGTAAATATTTCTGTCTGATAGGCGGTTTATCTCGTGAGCATGGCTGATCACATTTCCGACGATGAAATATGTTTTATTAATTTGATATTCGATTTATTTTTAATGTTATGTTATGCAAATAAAGCAATACCTTGCTGGTTCGTAACGTGTCCAATCCGATCAACAAATCGAACTTGTCCTCATCTGAAACGAAAGCAATGTTCATTAGAATCAAGTGTTGCGCTTGAGGGCGTTCATTTCGTTCGCATAATGTCCGAACACTGAGGCAACCCGACCGTTAACGATAAGATGACTAGAAGCATGACCTATGGAAATATATTATAAACTAGCTTGTTATTTTTTGAATGTCAAAACAAATGCCTCCTCTTCCCGATGGAAAAACAACTGTAGAAGACATTATTCTCAAACATTTTGTTCACGATGAAAATTTACTCCGTATCTTAGCAACAACATTGTCGACCGTCTTGAAATAATCAAAAGATGTTTAAAACTTCAAACAATTACAAATGCGTAAGCTTTCTGTTTGGCATGCTCTCCTTGACTAGTTTGTAAGACGTATTGCAAAGGTTAGATCATGGTCGTTAGCATCGCCTTTGCTATACCTTTATTAGAGCGGTCGGGAAGGAGGAACAAACCTCTATTATCTGTCAATATACCCCAAACTATAACGGGGTCAGGAAACTGCGTGAGCGGGAAAGCAGAACACAAAGCGGCAACTTATTCCGTTGACTGCCAATGGAAATACTGAAGCCGTTGCCGAGGCACCTCAAGATATACAGATTGATGTATTTCACTGACAAGGTTACGTTATGATTATAGTATGTTTAATGAAACACTACTTGGACTAACTTAGTCTTTCGTGAAAGGCACTGGGCCAAATCAAAAATCATGCAACCCAGTACAGAGAGAGAGAGAGAGAGAGAGAGAGAGAGAGAGAGAGAGAGAGAGAGAGAGAGAGAGAGAGAGAGAGAGAGAGAGAGAGAGAGAGATGTACCCAGAGAAAGAGGGATTGCACACAATACAGAAATAAAAGTCACATTAGGGACCGTTCAGTTTTTACGGCCGGGGGGGGGCCGGCAAAATCTTGTCGCCGGTGTTCAAAAAAATGATGCCCCCCCTGCATTTTTCGCGAAAAAATGATGACCCCCCCTTTGTCAGACGAAAAAATTTGATGACCCCCCCCCCCCCCACTGAAAAATAACCAAAACCCATATGTCAAATTTACCCGCACGGTTTGGATTTGAACTCCGGTACGCGGCGCACTTTATTCGTGTAGCAGAGATGCCAGTGTACAAACTTCTCAGCCACATCCATGCAAACGTCTGTTAATTAGGACGACTGTAAGGCAATTTTTAACTTCATTTCCATAGACAACTTATGTCCATGGACATTGTATAAAGTAAACTTTATTGGAGTGGTTCGCCAAAGGCAGCCCTCCGGTTAAGAGGGTCATGGGCCATTACGTAAAGTCAACTTTATTCTAGTGGGCAACCAAAGGTGGCCCACTGGTAAAAAGAGGGTCGATCATGGCCATTGCATGAAGTAAACTTTACTGAACAGGGCCGCTGAAGGCGTCCGGCCGTTAAGATGGTCATGGGGTATTACAATAAAGTCAATTTATTGTAGTGGGCCGCCGCAGGCGGCCCGCCGGTAAAGAGGGTTGATCATGGCCATTGCATGAAGTAAACCTAATTGGAGTGGGCCACCAAAGGCGTCTGCCCGCTAAGAGGGTCATGGGTAATACATAAAGTATATTCATTGTATTGGGCCGCCGAAGGCGGCCCGCCGGTAAAGAGGGTCAATCATGGCCATGGCATAAAGTGGACTTTATTGTAGGTATTATGTTTTTGAAAATGTGGTGACCCCCCCTTTCCTACCAGTGAAAAAGTGATGACCCCCCCTTCTTGGATACCAAAATTATGATGACCCCCCCCTGGATTTTGCCGCCCCCCCCCCCGGCCGTAAAAACTGAACGGTCCCTTAGGCCAAGAAAATAAAAAGTTTGTTTTTCATCCTCGCGCGCGTCAATTCAGACCCGCCGCATCAACCTTTTTTTCTGCTCAGGAGGCAATATAAAATGAAAAAACCGCAAAAATACGCGACGATAGTGCATAACACAGTGCTGTATAAAACAGAACTGTAAACAAAATAACTGACACTAACATTCCATTCAGAACTGTACACATATGTCACTGTTATATTAAGCTGCCAAAACTGTGCATTGCTGCACTAAAAAGTCAACCCACAGAACTGTTGCTATACAAAAATACTAAAGCAACACTGCTGTGCATTTATCTCTGCGTGCATTCCTATGTTGCTTTCATGTTTTTTTGCACGCGTTCTTGTTGGTTTAAGAATTAAGAAAAATGAGAAGAAAAAACAAGCGTCACCTCATCATTTTTGCAATATGTCTAAGATGAGAAACAAACTTTTTATTTTTCTTGGTCTTTGGTGACGGAAAAGAAAACACAGCCCAATGAGCCAGGAGACAGACCGAGACGGGCGGACATGACAGGGAGAAAGTGTGGGTGAGATATAGCAAAACACTGGAGATATGAACTCTAAAAAGTTGTAAATACAGAAATTATACGTGGGATTATACTCCTGAACTGTTCTTGTTCACAAAAATTTTCATATCATGTTTGTTTAAGGAAGTGTGGTAGTACATATTTATCAACTGCCTCACAAAGAGGTGAATAATATAACGCCCTCTAGATACCTGTTACGAGCAAGTCACACTGGACAGAACACCCCCCTAGTGTTATCTGAGCACCTTCGATCTGACCTTTGACCGAAACGAGGAGATCGTGAAACGATGACGCCAAACTACTGCCTCCGTGATTCCGAGACTTGAGCAACCTGGAAGTGAAGATGACAGTGAATGTATCAAAGGGGCATTCTGGTTAATTAATTCACCGATATCAGTCTGAAACTCAGACAATAAAATTTGTAAAATATTAGACTTATTGTGTGTTCATTGGTTCAAGCGCGAGCGCTAATTCGGATGGTACAGATGCTACATGTATTTGCAGCTTAAGCGTATTGTAGGAGCAAGAAATACGCATGCATATATTCGAATTAGCAGTAAGTTGACAGCGCCATTTTTCCAAGCCAAAAATAATCTTTCGGCTTTGCTTTTGATGTTATGTTGATTTCAGTGTGCTTACGAATACCTGCAATTTACTTTGTTTGTTTGTTTGTTTGTTTTGTTGTTAGTTTGTTTTTATTTGTTTGTTTATTTGTTTGTGTGAAGGGAACGAACAAACATCGTGTTTTCAGCTCCATGGTGTTTCCAAAGCTAACATGTCGCAAATGCCTGCTAGCGCTGCTAACAAGGTGTTTGAAATCGAATAGTCTTACGTTTCACGTATTATACACTCGCGCATGGTATCTTCGGATTTTCAATTCGTAAGGTACTAGGACGCTGAGGAAACCGAAACTATGACCGGTGATCGATCCAGTTCCTTCAGACACTCATCTCATATTACAGTAAACCTATAAGCTTATTGGTTGTCTTTGAATACGGGAATACTTTCAGTGTCAACAGAGACTAGTCGAGTATACATCCATTGTAAGGCTTTTGGATATAGGATATGTGCTCCAGTATGTAATACGACGCTTTTGATATCCATTTTTCATTTGACACGAATCGATGCGATGTATTCATTCCCGTTGAACACAGTAAACTAGATATGCTAGTAATGCAGTCACCACCTGATAGAGTTTGCCGCTGCGATATACAGTGCAAAGAACATGATATCTCCCATTCACTTGCACTTGGGGATCAGCGATTGATGGCTACATCATCGTCGGGTAAAGCTATAGCCTGGAGGCAGAAGTGAAGGACGTAGAAGTATTTTAATACCGTATTTAGACCGATTTCACTAGTCTATATAGCCAAAGATTTCCACACTCACCCACACTTTTCGGCCCTTTTGGTGGATATTATGGTGTATCTACTTCCGGTGTCAATCAAGGCTTCAAATGTGTCCGTGCTGCTCTGGAAATTAGAATAGATACAGAGAGCGTCAGAGCATCGCTTGTGACGTTTTGCGCGCGTTCCGGTGACGCTTATATAAAACATTTGCAAAGCAACATACACATAAGCATGCATGCAATAAGATTAAGGTGTATTATTCGAACGATCAAACTTTTACAATGCTGTGTTGGTCTACCACTTGTGGGATTAATAAGAATTTCAGCGGCTAACATTTGTGAAAATCTAAACTTAATTGTTCCGCATGGAGTCAACACACGGAAGCGGCCATTTTGAATTTCATGAGTCTATAAAAATTGGGTAATTTGTTTCTCTAGTTCCAAATTTCCACGGAGACCCATGATATTTATTCTTCAATTTCGAAAGGCATACTACCTTAATGTTCTTCTGAGTCTTAGCTAAGCAAACTTTTGGCTTTACTTTAGTGGCAATTTTTCATCGGCTGCAACATTTTCTAAAGCGAGGCAAGCAGACTTGCCCTTCAGCAGCCGCCATCTTAAATTTGTCACCGTGTTACTGCTCAGCATCAGAACACGCCTGTCGTTTTGCAGTTGACAATAGCGAGATATCGTTTGCAAATTAGAAGGCGCCAAATGACTTCTGTTGACTCGTAATAGACAAATCCCCTTAGGTTTTGGTTGAAATTCTAACACAGACAGAACACCCCATACCATGCTATCCGTTTTGGATACAATCAATAATGAACGCTACTTTCTTCTGACATTCAATCAACCAGTATCCAGTGGACTTCATCGACAGTAAAATTTGGAGGCAGCGATATCACTTTTTATGAAGTGATATACGTCCCCGGAGGAAAAGAGACAGGTAAGATGAGATTACCGAACAGAATCGAAGAGAGATTGGCGGCCGCATGGCTAACACCTGTCTTCAATTTACAATAGGAACATCAATTTTAGTCACTTCAGTTTCCTAACTACCTTCCGAGATTGATGTAGCGATAAAAAAAACGAACGCTTTGAGCTATCCGGCTTGCAATTGCGGGAAATTTCCTAGGAAATCCCATTCACTTGACAGTTTTCTAGCAATGGTCTTGACACCGAGTGACAACTTACATTGCTATTATTTTTCACATTTCTTGTATTTATGGGGTGCTGTGCCTGTCAAAGTCTGACGTAAAAGTGGAAGGAAAGAAAGGCGGGAAGCTGACAGTCTGGCAGAATGAGCGGACAGTTCGAGAGTCAGTCAGGCAGGCGGACTACCAGAAAGTATAATTTGACATCGATATGAAACACAGTGCAGCACTTAGATGAAATACGGTTGCAAAGAAGGCGACAATTTTTTTAAAGTGGCGTTCGCTTCGAAAATGAAAGACTTAAATTTTTTGTTCAATTTTTTCTCAAGCAAATTTAGCTTTCAACCATTCTACTATAAAAATCAGGGGGCCATCGTTCAATTTTTAGTAACTCAGCCTAGAGAGATGCAATTTATAAAATATTTACCGATATTTGAAATTCAAAATGGCCACCATTCTTGTGTTGTCTCCATGGGGAAAAATAAAATTTCCGATTTTCACAAACTAAGCCGGTGGAAACGTTACCTACTCCAAGAGCTGTAAAAATAAGCTCCACGGGTTGTAGACCAAAATAGTATCGGAAAATAAAAGTTTCAGAGTCCGAATAGTTGTCCCCGCGGAGCATTCTAACTGCAGACATAATGACAATAGAAAATGACATAGCCAGACGGACATATTTGAATTCACCGAATCAATCGTTTTCAACGGAGCCTGTTCTCGATTTCATCAAACCATTGGATCAGGCTCGGCTGGTTAACAGATCATTAATGGTCCAGACACCCGTAAAATTGTTTGAAAAAAGTCGACTTTGTTAACGATTGAGAAACGTGATATTACTCACAACCCATCCATAGGAATAGACTGGCATTCGAAACAGAAATCCATGGATATCAATAAAATCCACAGTTGGATAGAGATCGTAACTGTCAATATTCGATTGAAGAGCGCCATTGGTACAACATGAACTAGATTTGAACTATTTAAACAGGTTATAGTCTACAAAAAAAGTGATTTATTGCATTGAAACAAGAAAGAAACAAAATTACGATTTTTTTTGTATTTTGAGAAAAGGGAAAGGGCGTTTTTATTAATAGTTTGGGTATGTGCGTTTCCTCTTCTTGACTACTTTTGCCATCAATGACATTTGCACGGCAATGAAAGGTTGCAGTCGGAACACGAAAAAAGTGTTTGCAGAGATCTTCAGACTCTACTACAGGCGAATGTTCAGACAGGGAGGAAATGGAGAAAGCTTGAAGAAGGTGGGCTGCATAACGCTGAAAAGCTTCACAATGCTACAAAGGGGGCACTGTGAAACGAAAGACTCGTCTCGTCTCGGGAGAGTTTATCTCGAAACGCTCTCGTCGAAGAACTTAATCAGCGGGATTGGGTAAGGTAATTCAAAAACCCAAGGTTCGATAAAATCGAGCAATTGTTGCCGGAAGAAAACGACAAGAACACGTGCAGTTTCCATGGTGATGACTCACGAGAGGGCCCACTTGAAACTGATTTTTAGTTATTCGGGAGCCAAATAACAAACACGCAACAGTAACCATTGAAGGGGTAGGTCTAATATTTTCAATCTGTCTGCCTAAAACACGTGAACTCGTGAAGTGAGTAGACAGTCTCGTGTTGGCTTTGTTAACAAATACATTCCATTGTAGGACTCATCTCGACAATGAACGTTTCAAACTGTTTTTCACGCTGTGCTCGAGGACAATTTTAAAAGTTTTGTCTCTGACACAATCAAACTCAGCAGTCTTCGCGTGAATATCGGTTCTAACACGATTGGAACTAATTTGGGAGAATTGGATCTATATATTGTCAGAATTTCTCAACAGTGTCAGCTGCCCTATATCTTAAAGTTGCAATATTACAAAGTACTCATAGAAACAAGTGTATTGCAAGTAAAGAAATGCAGATGAGCTTATATTTGCAGGTTAAACTAACATTAATTCACTACACAAGATTCGAACTAATTTTTGTAATTGGATGGTGAAGTAATGTTGATTTAATCTACAAATGTTATCTCATCTGCTTTTCTTTATATATTACACACTTGGTTTTTTTTGTAATTTGCGATATTGCAACATTCAGCTATATGGCACCTAACACTTTTGAGAAATTTGCAAAATATGAAAATCCAATTATCCCAAATTAGTTCCAATTGTGTTTATTGATATTCAGAATCATGGATACCTACATCTTTATGGGAAAATCATAGTTTTGATTCTTGCAAAAAAGCAAAACAAACTAAATAAAAACAAAATCAGGAACCAGATGTGAAAATTTAATTTTCCTAGCAGTTGACAAATGGAGTTTACGGAGGCTGTGGATTATGCACAAAGTTGTGAGATTTTGAAAATCGGAAAATCTGTTCTTCCGGGGCAAACTCCGCTTTATTCCGAACATCAATTGATTTGACGACATGCTTGACACATCTAGCGTGCATACACGATTTGTTTTATGGGTCCCCAGTGTCCGTGCATGCACTTGGCAATACATCCTACTTAACAAGCTTAACTACGATGCGAGATCGCAGCAGGACGTAAAAAACACGGAACACGTATCGAAAATTTGTGGTTGCCGTCTCCTCGGGCGATAGCTTCTCTTCGCCGAAGTCTTTGGTTTGCTAAATGGGTAATAAATCTGCGACCTCGTATGTCTACCTGTAATGGATTTTGTGAATATCTATAAGCTTTTTTGTTTCTTTTCTTGTAAAATCCACTATTCAACATAAAAATTGTTACAGTGCAAAGGTATGAATAGTAGATCTTGGTACATTATATTTTTTCAATATACATTATCTAGATTGTATGTGCTGCAAAACTGAATCGCTTTTGCCGAATATTTCCCCACAGGAAAACTTTAAACCACTCCCTTTCAAAATCAAGAATGAAAGAGATGGGATACGATAGAAATTTTGCTTACTATAAAAACAAATTACCAAATATATACCGACATTTGACATTCAACATGACCGTCATCCCTGGGTTAACTCTATAGCGTAAAAAATGTCGCGGTAGAGAAAGGAAAATATTGTAAAAACTTGAAAGTCAAAATATCTGTCCCCTAGGCGAACTATAATGTTGGTAGCTAGCCTAGACAGTCTTTGACTGTGAAGGTGGTTGACATGGAGTGACATTTTTGCGTCAATATGGAAAACACAAAAAAGTATAACACCATCTTGAATAAACAGGCGACCTCATGTGGCGTTTACAGTAGGCAAATCACCCACACTAAATGTGCACGCTGTTTTGAAGGTGAAGACGTGTATAAATGTATTTCTTAACAACCTGTTGCTACGGAACAATCTAATGCGACGCGTGACGCATGGCGATGACGTTACTGGTTCGCCTTGTATTTTTTTTTCAATCTCTTCCCAAAATCTCTACAGCTTTTTCCTTTGTAAACAACATAATTATTTTGCATCATATGGAAAGACAAATAATACCTCTGCCATATCCACGCTTACATTCGCTGTTGAAAACTGATTTACGGTAACTGTGTGTGAAATCTAAAACGCCAGAAACGCTCGTTGCGATTTTTTACTTTCTTGCCGTAAGGAGGTTCGTGTAATTTGACACCTCATCAGTCGTCGTTTAGGTTTACGTAACTAGGCAACACATACACATCTTTGTATGATCTACCAGAGAATGACCAACACGGTAGATATAACAGGATGTAAGGCTACAAGAAGGCAGATGCCTTTTTGGTAGACTGGAGTAGACAAATTACATAAATTTAGTCTACAATTTAGAATGAAGGATAAATTTAATTTATTACCCGGTTGATGTTGAACAAGTATCATTGAGAGAGACAGAGAGAGAGAGACAGAGAGAGACAGAGAGAGGCGCGAGGGAGGGAAGGTTGGAAAATGACGTAAAGATACAGAGACAGGCGGACAGACAGAGACACAGAAACCTGATAACACACAGAGACACACACAGATACAGGCAGAAGAGGGTCAAGCTCAATTCTGTGATGCACAACGATTCTTACTTGGCATTTGACCATCACGGGGAGATTTTTCGACTTTGTCACTTGCTCATCAGTAGATTCCTTGATGGAAGTAAAACGATCGCCCGTGCCGGTGACGTCAAGACGCTGCAGGCCGTCCTCCACTTGTTTCTTCTTTACAAGCGCGTGTGGTTGCTGGAAGTGTGATAAAAAGAGGCGTTATTTCGAACAGTGTCAAGTCAGATTTTTGTTTTGAACGTGTTGTCATAATAGTGAAATACAGGTACCGGGCGACGTCGGTAGGGAATTGTAAATTCGATGACGGTTAAAAGTGTGAATGACATCCAAGTTGTACCTATTAATGAATATTTTAAGTGTCAGAAAATAATTCCATCACGACGACTAAATCGAACCCAAACATTACTCAGAATGCGTTTATATTGCCTTGTCTGAGACTCCCAAAAGATTTATTGTCATGCAGCATGTGTTCAAATCCATAGATAAGGTCACAACCGCAACATGTTGTTGACAATATTAATGATATGCATGTCATTGTTACAACAAGTTTAGTAGACAATTTTATTCTTGCGCCTATTTGTTTTTATTTGTCTTGGCTAAAATATTTAATTAAAAGTGCTTTTAATATGTCATGTTTCTGCGGTTGTATCTTTTTGTAGTCTTATTTATTGTTTTTGTTTGTTTTTTTGTTTGTTTTTTTTTTGTCACTGACGCAATTCTAAATGCCCAAATTGGGACAAGAAAGATTGTATTATATTGTATTGTATTGTATTGTATTGTATTGTATTGTATTGTATTGTATTGTATTGTATTGTATTGTATTGTATTGTATTGTATCGTATCGTATTGTTATTGTATTTGTATTGTATTGTATTATATTGTATTGTATTGTATTGTATTGTATTGTATTGTATTGTATTGTATTGTATTGTATTGTATTGTATTGTATTGTATTGTATATATGCAGGCAAATCAAAAGCCAATATCGATGGCGGAATTCGTCAGAGATTAACAACATGAACCGGTGAGGTCGGAAGGATGATAATTATTGTGGATTTTTGTCTGTAGGATAATTATACGTGCCTGTAATATGCAAAAGTTCGGTGCAGTTCATATGAAAAAAATAGTCATTGACATATAAAACGTTTCGTTATCGGGCATAAATGTAACCAGAATCATATAATAGGGTTGTTTTACAACAATTTGTGATTCAGGATATTACTGCTGCCGACTTCTTGACAGATGGTTAATCGGGTTACTACAAACAGCACGGATTCCAAATATAGTGTGGCCGATGAATTTGCGCAATACATGACGTCACCATGGTGTAGCGTCCACACGTGTACATTGTAAGAGTCTTTCGTGCAGGCGTGACACCGAAACAATATCTAGGGTTTCGTTATCCGTCACCATGACAACAGAGTTCTGACATATCTCGGTCTGTTTGATCGTGCCGTTCCCCGCAACGCTTTCTTAAAGAGGTGTATGTGCTTAACTACATGCAGAGAGAAGAATCTGCTTTAATCAGCAACGCGTCATTGTGCAATTTCTATCTGGTGTTAAGTCATGAATCTACCCATATGTTACAGGAGACGATTTTTCAGACCATAAGCTTATTTAGTATATCTCACTTCCGGCACAAATGATAACAACTGGATATACTCCCGGACGTAAGAGATAAAATTGGTGATTAGTAAGACTTGGAGATTATAGGATGTTGGAGGTGCGGTGTGTCTGGTCCGTTAAGAGAGGGATTTCTGATGACACTGTAGAAGCGATATTGAGTTGCAGGACATACGTACTCTTATGAAGAACAAACAGGAAGCGCTTCAAGGGAATCAGTTCAACGACCCACACGTAACGGTCGAGAGGCCGAGGACAGAGCTGATATCATTCGAGACTGGCGTACAGTACTCGCTGACGTGCTACAGTACTCGTCCAACAGGTAGTTGTGAGGGTTCATTGTCTTGGCCTTTGCCTGCACATGCTTTCGAATGCGTGCGCGTACTTCGTCGATTTTACACTTGTTTGTATGCGTGTGTCACGTGACTTGTTACAAAAAATCAGTGCTTCGAGTTAAATGACAATAGCTGTATTTTATATATATATATATATTATATATATATATATATATATATATATATATATATATATATATATATATAATATTCGGACTCTCAAATTTTTTAAATGCTTTTCTGATCTACCATTTGTGGAGGCTCATTTTGAAGCCCTTGGAGAAAGAAAAACTTTCATTATCTTTGTTATTCAATTTTCAACAGGAATGGAGGACATTTTGAATTTCAAATATCGCAAAATGTTGGGTAATTTGTTTCGCTAGTTCCAAACTTTGCAGGGTGACCCCCCCCCCCCCCCTCCCCCGATTTTTATTGTTGATTTGGTAAGAGAATGGTTGAAAGTTTCATTCAGGAAAGTTTGAGCAAAAGTTTAAGTATTTCACTTTAGAGGCGCGTTCTACCTTAATTAAATCATGATATCCTCTTATTTTTGTGAAAACGTAAATGAACTTTTTCCCCATAGAGTTAACAAAGACATGGCGGTCACTTTGAATTTCAAGTGTTGTTAAAATTTGACTACTATTTCTTTCTCTAGTACCAAATTTAAATTTTGCACGGTGCACTGACACCCAGATTGTTATTCTTGATTTTGAAAAGGAATGGTTTAAAATCTTTCACTGAAAATGTGAGCGTATTTTCAAGTCGCATCCCTAAAATTCGAGGCGCGAACTACCATAGAGTTCAGACGGAGACGCTGAGTGGAACCTGTCTATGCTTAAAGGCGATTACGAATGTACATCCACGAAAGGTGTCTACGTCAACAGATCTGATGACTCGCAGACAGATTTCATCTCGATGATATCACGTCTTCGTGACATCACTGTTTATATTGGGATCGGTACGTTGCTATGCTCTTTTGAAACTCGCACCTGCCTACGCGGATGTGGACGAGACCAATCACTTGCAACAATGCTCATCAACGCTACGCCCTAGAAGATAACATCCAGAGAATCTGCTTCTGTTAAAACAGAGAAATGAGACTTCGTCGATGCATAAAATGTCGAAGCATGGGACAACAAGCGAAGGCGAGACTGAGGAAGTACCCCTACAATCAGCCAGACGGTTTAGAAATATGGGATAAGAGCAGGGCCAAAAACACTTGTCTTAATATTTCATGTGATGTGATTTTTTCATTTGTTTACATGATGTGTTCTAGGTATAATAATGCACTAAGTTAGAATACATGCGTTTCCGTGGTGAAAATGTCGACTTGTCATTGTCGTATTGGGACGTCAGCCAATTCAAGCTTCAACTACTTTTGGTACAGGTTGATTCGCTCCTCTAAACAGTACTATGATATCTGAGGTATGTCAGGCACCGGGTAAAGTTCTCTTCGGAGAAGGAACGCCGCTACTACGTATACCTTCGATCAAATCAATCACCGTGCCGTGCCGTCAATCCATCACGATCGAACGTTGAGGACTTTCCACGCCACGCTTAAAATCGACACCGTCAATGTATACATCTCTACACCAACATCAATGACGCGACCGTCGCAGACAGAGACAAGTAATATAAACGTAAACATAATGAAATAAAACTGCGACACAATGAGAAAATAAAATAATGTAAACATAATTAATAAAAACGAAAGCACGAAATAAAAACGCAAACATAATGATCCAATAAAATGCAAAAAAATGAAAAAAATAAAATAAAATGTAAACATAATGAAATAAAAAAGCAAACAAAATTGGAGAATGAAGTTAAAAGTACGTATATAATGAGAACATAAGACAATTTACTAAGAATTTAAACACAATGTAAACACAGTGTAAAAATTAAATAAAAATGAAATAATGTTAAGACGTGTTTTAGCACTAATTTCACCCTATATAGAAAGAGCAACCTCGATTCTATCGTATAGTCGCGCCAAAAATAGACTCATGGTCATATGTAAATGAATGTAACCATGGCGACCAATTGTGCAGCGGACGCCAAGTTGGCGTTTACACCTTAGGTGATGTGCACACTAAAATATTTACGTATCACGATGTGATGCATTTTTTCGTCTCTTCTGAAATCAGGTTGTCTTGATTTTCACGATTATCATGGGTGCGGCCTTCCTGCGTCGTGCGTGTGTTCACATTCTGTGACTTTCATTTGCGTCGACTATATGCACAACTAGCTGTGCGAGGAGCAGCGTTACATAATGCTCTGTGTCAGCGAATTCTAGAAACATCCATGAAATATTAAAAGTCCTTACAAGATTTATACTACATGCTCCCGCGATGTATACGCAAGCTCGATATGTGTTCTCTGAGAGCTCAATAAAAACTAGGTCGTTTGTCATAATACCTTCGTACAACCTGCTCTTCCCCCGCGGTGATAGCTTAAGCTTTCGTTAACCTCCTAGGCGTTATCTATCTCTCGGGATGATTAATACGGGCGGTACATCAAAGATACAGAGAGTATGGTAAAAATAGTCAGAACATCATCGAAGGACGTTACAGTGACTCGAATCAGGGGGATTTTCGATGCGACATGATGTTCACCGTGTCTCAGCCCCAAGCTGGTAAACACTTGTTTGAAGGCGGCAATTAATGAATTCAGCTTTTTTGTCAGGCATCTTTAAAGTAGGAAAGTACCACAAGACGGTTAGATGAAGAAAGCTGGTCGATCAGTAGTTCAAAGCACCGTAATTGTTACTATTAAAAAAACCCCAAAAGACACATGCATTCAGTTGCCGCTACAATGAGTATTTTCACCTTCAAATCGCAGTATCTTCTTTCCAATAGTTTTATTTTCAAAAGTATAAGATGAAAGAGGAGCGAGACAGCTGATCGTATGTGTCAGAGCGTAACAATCAAATCCGTTATAAGAGCCGCATGCCAACATAAGCGAAATGCATCTCCTTAAATCGGCGATACAAGTTGTCATGGAGACGGGTCAATTACTTTCCTACACATGTTTTCCCCTTAACAAATTCGTTTACCGAATTTCTCAGTAGTATTAGCAGTGAAGCTTCAGGTGAAGAGTGACCGTTTGTTGACCTCGGTTCTTGTGATCGTAACTGCGCATGCGCTTTCGGGATGTTTGTTGCATGGGATTTTCGGAAGAGTATAGACAGGCCCCAGTCGCCTGGCTTTTCTCGGCGGCTGAGTTACTAGCCGGCAAAGCAAGGCATTCATCCAATGAACTACACAACAGCCTACCATTAGCGCGACAGTCTGCTGATGTTTAGTCCTTCAATTCACCATATGTTCTGTATTTATCAGTCCACAGACTTGGAGCAAGTCTAGAAAAAGTGTAGCACGCAAGTTTACCGGATGTGGTTTCGCAGGTGACTCTATTGGTAATGGTGATTGTCGTAATTGGATTCGTGAGCGAATAATTAGGAAACTGAAAAGAGATATCTCGACAAACGTGAACAAAGGCCGGAAATTTACACAAAAATCATCAAGTTGACACTTTGAAGGCTCATTGTGCGAAAACAAACGCGAATTTCAAAAACCCAAGACAGTTTTTTGCTCGGTGTACCAGCTTCTCGATTGCCGTAAACAGATCACCAATTCAAGGTCGATTGTAGATTTGTACTTAAACTCTTTTGAGTAAAAAAACTTAAAAACACATGTTTTGAGTAAAACAACCGTATGCGAACTGTTTTTGAAAAAAAAACTAACAAATTTTTTGAACTTTTCGGTGACGGAGCTGATTAAAAAGTACCACTTTTGGGGCGTGAGACCTATTCTTCTATGTGAAAATGCGGATTGAAAATACGTGTCAATGAACCTGAGTCGCTACCTTAAGTGGATAGATTTATGTAAGCAGTGATTCTCGCTAAATCATATTAATGTGCTCAAATAATCGATATCATGGATATTCAGCTGTCCAACACTCGTGTCTGAACTGCGAGGTATGGGCAAAGTTCCTAAAATCATAAAACGATCACGTGACTAGTATATTGATTTCGCTGAGAAAGAAAGTGCCTGCGATTCAGAGTCACGACACACAACAACTGTTGTCTCCGACTTCCGCAGACGAATTATGCGCAGCTTGGAAACAGAGAC